>NC_060957.1:13204366-13266866 GCF_910589235.1 Vespa crabro
TGCAGTACTTCGAATAAACAAGGGATATTATATATAAATATATATATATATATATATATATATATATATATATGTATATATATATATATATATATATATATATGTATATGTATATATAATGCGTATACACATAAGATCGACGATATATCTGTATTGACGATAGTTGTTTATTATTAAAGAAAAAAAAAAACAAAGAAATAAAAAGAGAAAGGGAGAAAAAAGAAAGGGCAGAAAGAAAGTACAAAATATCAAGAATCAAAAGGAACGAAAGGAAGTATCGAATTTATGTTAATTAAGTTTCTTTTTCTTGTTCTTTTTTTTTCTTTCTTTTCTTTTTTTTTCTTTTTCACAGATCGTTTGTAAAATATTTCTACACTTTTATAATCGAACGTATTCAATGAATTGAAAGGGCAAACGTTAATCATCTAAAATTAAATAGTTGGTTTGTTCTTTACGATGCGCATGTGTGTGTGTGTGTGTATGTGTGTGTGTATGTGTTAAAAAAAAAAAAAAGAAGAAAAGGAGAAAGAAAAAAAATATTAAATAACCGAAGTCTAATTTTCAAGATAAATCAATCCCTCTCTCGCGAACGATCTACGAACAAACCCGTGGTCGTACAGAAATAAAAGAACTACAATGTAACCATGTTTGTACTACGTGTATTGTTCGTCGAGCAACGAAAAAGATAGAGAGAGAAAAAGATAGAGAGAGAGAGAGAGAAAGAGAGAGAGAGAGAGAGTAACGAAGAAGCTACAAAAAGTTGAATGTTCGTGTAGGCGAATACGGTATTTGTTTTTACAATGGTACAAACTGGACCAAAAGGCAAAAACGTTGGACTTGTCCGTGGTATCAAGTATTATATACATGAAATAAATTTGCTCTCTCTCTCTTTCTCGTTCTCTCTCTCTCTCTCTCTCTCTCTCTCTCTCTCTCTCTCTCTCTCTCTCTCTTTCTCTTTTCTATGTAAGGTTTATCAAGCTACGAAATTGTAGTAGCCGATAACGCGTGTTAAATTAAAACGTTCAATGTTCGCGCGTTATTAATGTCTCTCGCATGTTGTGCCAACATAATATGTACAGCCACTTTCGAATAATTAGAACGGTAGAAACATATATTACAAGAAAATAGACGATTAGTTTCGCGATACGTATATATTTAACGTCTGACTTGGCATTGGCCTATTACTACTTACAAGTTTCGATTCTTTAAAAGAGCACAGCTAATACGTACGGTTTTTCCTGTTTTTTTTTTTTTTCTTTTTTTTTTTTTTTTTAAGCGAAGGAAATTCTTCCTTTATTCTCTTATTTTCTTTTCTTTCTCGTTTTTGTTATTGTTTCCCTTCTCTTTTCTTTTCCCTCTGTTTTATTTGTTTCTTGCTTCTTCTCATTCTTCCTCCTTTTTTTCTTTTTCCTTTTATTTTTCTTTTAAAAATTATATACAATAATTACCAACATTTTCAACTCTCTTGTCGATTTCACCGAAAGATAGATCTTGGAAACTGGTAAAACAACTTGAAATATGTAAATGAACGCAGTTAGACTAAGTTTTCTCTTGGCATACAAGTCTCGAGAAAAAAAAGATTATATATATTATATATATATATATATATATATATATATATATACATATATAAAAAGAAAAAGAAAGAAAACTTTTTAATTCACCGTAGGAAACTTTGTTTCCTTCGACGATCCGATATCTCACGCCAGTAATTAACATTTTCAATGCAGATTGATCCGAACTTTTCTTAACTTGTTTTTTTTTTTTTTCTTTCGTCTTATTTCTCTTTCTCTTCTTACTTTTCCTTTCTTATTTCTTCCTTCCTGTTTCTACTTATCTTTTGTCCTTTCTTTTCAATCGAAACAAAACAAGTAAAAGTAAGCATTGAGATACCACAAAATTTTATATACGTATGTACAAATATGAAAATTGTTTTTCTTCTTCTTCTTTTTTTTTGTTTGTTTTTTTTTTTTTTTTTTTCATAATTCCTCATTTACATTAAAACAATGAAATATCATAATTCGTTCTACGAGACCTAACAAAAAGAATACAACGAATACTTATATCCAATTAATCAACGTCCAATCATCGATCATTCAATTACACGAGTATCGGAGTCACAAATACGTAGTTGAAAAAAAATAATTAGCATGTATCCTTCGGGTGAAAAAGTTTTTTAATTCGATGTCGGTAGCCCTTTCCAACCCTTCCGATTTACCGATCGACTCGGTAACGAAAGAATTATCATCAATCATAGCGTATTAAACGAGAAAGGTTTGTCCGAGCCGTTGCTTCTAATATTTTGAAAATTCATTTGTAAAAATAGACAGGCATCGTCAACCCCTTGAGCTAATCCCACTCAAGTCATTAATCGGAAAATCTTTCTTTCTCTTTTTCTTTCGAAGAAAAGGAAAGAAAATAATAAAATAAAAATAAAAATTATAAGAGAACGATCGCTCGGCAAACGTCGGAACGTTGAAAAAAGATAAGAAAAGGAAAAAGAAGAAAAGAAAAAAAAACAAGAAAAAGAAATCGTACTTTCACCATGATCGAAGCAATTAGAAAGTAAAGCAAGGATCGATCGCCACCTCGTTGATATCCGGCGAACGATCCTCCGCAAGTATTTCCAAGTTCCTTCGAGACAACATATAGATGATACATGTGAGCCGGTAGTGCGCGCGCTCGCGCGCACCGATCGACCTGTCTCCTTTGAGAAATTCTCCTTAAGATGAAGAATGTTGAAAAAGATATTTTTTTTTCAAATAATAAGTAAATAAATATCAATTGGATCAATTGGATTATCAAAATCCTTTTGTCTTTCTCAGTTAAATCTCACCCTGTCTATCAATCGAACGAACAATTTATTTCAATGAAATTTTCACGAACGAAATTTTTCAACATTTACGAATCGAATTATAATAATTGACACGCGACGATCGACACCGAAGAAACGACGACGACGACGACGACGACGACGACGACGATGACGACGACGATCCACTCCTGATGTCTTATCGCGGACTACTAGCCCACTGGCCCTCATTCCTACCCCTATACTTCCTTTCAATCCCACCCTTAACGTCCTCTCACCACCACCACCACTACCACTCCCACGACTACCACCACCACTATCACCAATACTATTACCACCAGCAACAGCGTCGTCAATGTACTAACAGAACCATACCACCTATACCACCAGCACCACCACCACCACCACTACCACCACCACCACCATTCTGCTACGATGTCGTCCCTATCATCCCCTACAAAAGCCGAGCCAACACACATTCAAAACGCGCATGATGCACCGGTGCGCGCATCCTTTCGATGCGCAAGCGCTCACTCCCCAAAGTATCCTCCGGACTGCCCACCAAATTCACGCCAGACACCTGTTCGGTCTTCGAACGTGACCTTCTTTTTATTCTCCTTACCACTAACTTCTTTTCTTACTTCGTTCTTTTTTCTGCTATTCATTTCTTCATTATTTTTTATTTATATTATTTATTTCTTTTTTTTTTTTTCACTGCTTTTAAACATTTAAATCAGAAAAAAATCTTTTCTAGTCTCGATATATAATCTGAAAAATTTATTGGGATAAACAAATATTCCTTTTTTTTTTTTAAACGTATTCATCGATATTTAATTCTTTCTTATTTTTATTTTTATTTTTATTTTTATTTTTTTTTTTTTTTTTTTTTTTGAAATAACTAAAGAACTCGATTTAATCGATTTGCATAAGATTTATTTATCAAAAATTAAAGTTTTTATTTATTCATATGCTGTATAAGCTTTATGAAGATTAAATAAAATTAATGAAAAAAATAGATAAACCGTAGAGATATGAACGAGCCAATATATCTGATTGTACATTTAAATTATTTCTTCGAATATTTTATTTTTATCGTGCCTCGTGCTATGCAACACTTTATACTTCGTCGATAATTGCGCCGGCAAGCGCCATCTGTCAGTAAGGAATTTTTTTAAGCCCCTATGGTATGCAACTTATTCATACCCATATGTAACGCGTGTTACTTATTAACAGGCAGCGAAAAAGGCTTATAGGAAATTTTTTTTTTTTTTAATAATAAATAGTTCAATCTCCTTCATTCGATCGATTTGCTAATTTGATTTAAAGTTTTATTATTAAAAAGACACTATATACTTCCGCGTTATTGTTAATTAAGATGAACGCTAATAAAGATGAAAATTAAGTTTGCCACGATCGAAACTGAAAAAAAAGAGAAAGAGAGAGAGAGAGAGAAAGAGAGAAAGAGAAAGAGAGAAAGAGAGAGAGTGAAGTTTATCGGAAGTGTTGAATATGGAATGCGATACAAAGCGGAATCTAACACCTAACACCAACTTATGATCTCTACCAACAGCATACTCGGAATTGCTTCAGAGAATTCCAGCAAGCATTCGCAGACTATTACATGCATGCATGTGCGAGTTAAATCTTGTGCAGCTGCTATCATCGTGAACTACCAAACAAGATCTTTCAGATTCTGCTACGAGAATGGTTGCGTACAAGAAAACGCGTTCGGATTATTAAACGCATCACGGTAAACTGCTGTCTCATATCTCGATCGTAATAATACCTTTTCGCGTTTTCTCAAATGAAAATCAATGCGTTATATATTAGTTCTGTTAAAAATATTAAAGCCTTTTTACAAAACGAACACTCTATCGTCTTCCGTTCGTCTTTCTTTTTTCTTTTTTCTCTTTTTTTTTTCCCTGTTTCCTCTTTTATTTCTTTCTTCTTTTTTTTTTTTTTTTACTTTCGCGACATTTCTTTTTTCTTTTTTCCTTTTATAAAGAAAATTTTATATTTCTCAAGTTTCTCGTGGAAGATTCGTTTTCGGCGTTTTGTCCGCAAAAAAAGAAAAAAAAAAAAGAAAAAAAAAGAAAAATAAAAAAAGGAAAATTTTAATATCAATGAAAATACATTTCTATCGAAATCCAACGAGGTATCATGCAACGATCGAGACAATTTAAGGATTGAAACGAAGAAGAATGAAAACTTGTAACGTGCTTAGTTAATAAATACGTGTAAGATAAAGATAAGAGTCTCCTTCGGTATTTCGTATAAATCCAAAGTAAAGTACTATCAAACTTTTGTACTTTATCGGCCAGCTACAGGTTTCGAAATTCGGTAAACTCGAGTTTGAGTGAAGTTGAAATGGCTAGGTCTTTCGTATTAGCGAAGACATCATCTCGAACTTGATGTTCTCTATATGCACACATGTAAGTAAACATTAATTAACTTCACTGTTAGAGTAAACTTTACCATTATCTTCTATAATGTCGCTTCGCAATTACACGTGAAAATATATATATATATATAACATCGTCCAATCGAATTTCTATGAAAAACTTGATAATGCAAATGAAAACATAATTTTTTTTTCTTCTCTTTCTTTTTCTCCTCTCATTTTTTCTTTTTTTTTTCTTTATTTTTTTTCTTTTTTTTCTTTTTCTTTTTTTTTTTTTTTGTTTTTTTATTAACTTTTCATAAAAATACATTCAATGCGATATAATTATATTTACTTTAATTTAGAGAAAACTTTTGTCTGATGATATTCTATTTTTGTCTATGTGTATATGTTATAATACATTTATTTTGTTGTCATATAGCGAACGAATATTTATTCGATAGCGTATACCTCATTTAATCTTATCAAATGCAGATTAAATGTTCCGACAACGAAGCGAAAGTGCATCGAAGCGAAAAATAATCAGAAAAAAAAGGAAAACGTGAAAACGATAGAATGAAAAAGGGAAAGAGTGAGAGTGTAAGAGGGAAAGAGAAAGAAAAAGAGAGATAGAACACATTTGAGCCCATGAGTCGAGTGCTTCGTTCTCGAGGCCAAAATTTGCATAATATGCCTCGATCGGTGTGGTTACGACGTCGCTTAAACACCGTTAAAGCGACATTAGATTTTCGATCGACGTATCCTAGAGTTTGGAGTGCTTTCTCACCGTCTAGTAACCTCTTTGAATTCTTCTCTGTACATCAAATTATCCGATATATACGATATCGACTATCGAATGAAAAAACTTTACCTATTTCCTCATAAAGATCCAAAAGATATCTTGAAATTTCTTTATTCGAAGGAACGAAAAAAAAAAAAAATAAAAAAGAGAGAAAGAAAAGAAAAAGGAAAAGAAAAGAAAGAAAATGAAAAACAAAAAGCACGAACGGCCAATTCTTTTGATCCATATAAATTGAACTTAATAATCGATTATATTAACGAATCGGAACGTCACTCATAATTCATTTCCAAGATATACGATTAATCCGAATTATCAGATTTGACGTAAAGATTTGAGTAAAGATTACAAAAAGTATTATCGTTTCTATGATATAATACAATTTAACGTTTTAACAAAGAAAGAAAAATATGATTTCGAGGTCGTTGATCTTTCTCAACGCTTCAATATTATTGCCACTTTAAACGAGAAAAGCAATTGACAATGTTTAATATCTCATTAGCGTTTCCTTTGTTTTGCTGGCTCTTTTGAAATTTTTACTGATCCGACGTTATTCAATAACCGAGAAATATATAAATATATATATATATATATATATATATATATATATATATATATCAACCGGGAATAATTAGAATATCTCACTTTAATTGTTCTTTCGTATTCATAAGGACGTCGCGTAGTAGTTATGAGAAAAGATACGAAGGGTTGGGGAGGAGGGAAGATAAAGGAGAGATGATAATTTTGTAAAAAAAAAAAAGAAAAAAGAAAAAAAAAACAAAAAACAAAGAAAAAAGAAAAGAAAAAAAGAAAAAAAAAATAATATAAATCAATAATAATAATCTCGACCCGATTTTTCTATACGATATTCTGAAACATCTTGACGATGCATGGAAACAAAACCGTCTCGGATTTGACCTAATTTTCGTTATTGACCGCTTCAATGTTCTCGAGTTAATTAAACATTCTCGAACTGTTTAGAGTAGCTCTAAAAACATCTCAAATGAACATCTGTGGCAATGATTTTTTTATTAACATTTACAAATCGAGTTAATTAGGATAAGACTACGGCTTGGTTTTGTCCGTAATACAAGATCAATCGAAATATCGCATATTAAATTTGTTTAAGGCTACACGGTATCACATTTCTGGAGTCGAACATCTAGTCGGTTCAAAATCCATTGGGTTCTGACGATGGACAATCTAATCCTGCTAAGTAAGTTTAACGCTTTCTCGTGGAAACGATATAACGTGTTACACGGTACCTCCATTACCAACCTGGTGTCGCGTGCAGCTTCCAGTTCCTACATCCCCGAGGACGCTACTAAAACGGAGGATTCACGAAAAGGTCGTCGATCGATCATGATCCCTGTGCTCGCACACATTCAACACATTCTCGCTTGAAAGCAAATAAGATAAAACGTTTCATTAGTTTCCTAAAAATTCTTAATCATTCGAACGTATTTTTTTATTATTCCTTTATATATATATTTTTTTATATTCACTCTATTTACAAGAAATTTATATTGTTAATACAATTCTGATTTTATATCGATCAATTTTCTTTATTTTTTCTCGCGCCTGAAAGCAGACTTCACTTTATACTTCGTTGATAATGCCACTTGAGAATGTCATCTGCCCCTTCCGATATGCAACACATTTTAACACATATGTATTACGTATTTGCCTACCGCTAAGGAACTGAAAAATATTTTCTTTCTTATTCTTATTATTGAAAAATCTATTTTATATACGATAATATTCTACTCGTTTCTTTTTTTGCCCTTTTTATCGTACCTTAAAATATCTCCGTATATCAATGCACCTCATAAAATTTTCATTCCTGAATGGCATTACATAAATATATCATCGAAGCGAATTGTACTTTTTCAGTTTCCAAGTTTGATGAAGCTACTTTTATCTTCCTGAACGAATAAAATGAAAGGGGGAAAAAAAAAAAAGCAATAACGTTACTTTGAGGAAAGGACGTATAATCGGACGAAGGCGTGGATGATTTAATGAAATATCACAATATCGCATTTCTCCGGCACAAAATGATCGATTTTATTTTATTGGAAATACGAGTAATAAGGATCAAAGTTGAAAAGACGATTCGTTTGCGTTGGTGTTAAAGTCAAAGAAATTCTTTAGGATAATGACGTTAGATATATTCTTAATTGAGAGTATCGAGTATAGATTATTTCAAGGAAAGAAAATTTTATTGCAAAGCATATTAAATCTCTAATAAAAAATTCAAGACACCATTAATTGTTCCGTCCTCTTCGAATTCTTTCTCGTTCTATTCTCTTCTTTTCTTTTCTTCTCTTTTCCTTTCTTCTCTTTTTGTCTTCTTTTTTTTTTACTCGACCATTTTACCTATCGATGTCAACTAATTTCAATTGTTAGACTGTACATT
The DNA here is from genome assembly GCF_910589235.1 of Vespa crabro. NCBI lineage: Eukaryota > Metazoa > Arthropoda > Insecta > Hymenoptera > Vespidae > Vespa > Vespa crabro. The sequence continues at coordinate 13,212,774 of NC_060957.1, forward strand.
TTGAAACGAGTTATTTCCTATCGTTGCGAAAATCTTTCATCGGATTTAAGAGCACAGTGATGATGTCTCTCGGCATGGAGTACGATTATAAGTAGAAAAAAAAAAAAAAAGAAGAAGAAGAAAAACTAAGAAAAAAAAAATGTAGAGAAAAAAAAGAACAAAAAATTTCCTTCGCTTGGTGCAAATGCTCGTTCATTTATAAAGTTTCCTGCCCGCAATGGATTTCTCATCTATCATCCATGACACATTTCTATACATACGCATATACATTGTATACTTACCGTTTTAGTAGATTCACAGAACAGAAGATACGTTCCTTTAAATCTCTCGTAATGCTTTGCATCGAATATGCGCATTGCCGGAGGAAAATTTTCCATTCAATTACATTTAGTATCTCGAGAACGAAAATTAATTCGCAAAAGTGATCGCATATTGAATAGAAATATTGGAAAATGTCGTATGACCTTGGTATCACCTTATTTGCAAAAAATTTTAATATTTTATATTCATCTTTTTTCTTTTTCTTTTTTTCCTTTTCTTAGTTATAAATCAAGTGCATATAAAAAGAAAATTTAATTTTCAAAACCACGAATATATAACATTTTCAGATTTACCGAAATGGTCGTAGAAGAAGTGCACGTAGAAGAAACTACAAGTAGCTTCGAAAGCATGTAAATGGAAATTGTTTTGAACTCGATTATCAGAGTAGAAAGGCAAGACCCGATATCGAATACTTTCGCGCATATATATATTTATATATATATATATATATATATATATATATATATATATATATATATGTATATATATATATATATGTATGTATATATATATATATATATATAGAGAGAGAGAGAGAGAGAGAAAGGGAGAAAATGATACATATACATACATACATATATATATACATTGTTATATATATATATAATATATATATATATATATATATATATATATATATATATATATATATATATATAATAAATGTATAATGTGCATACTCTGTTTTCTAACTTGAGATTTGATTACAATTTAACTCGGGAAAATAATAAAACATATGATTCTTTACATTTAATATTGTAAAATATTATAGTTATTTCTTATATAACAATAATTTTAACAATAATTACAACGTAAAAGTCATATGCAAGATATAATTACATCCTATTTAATTTACAATAAATAAGTGATCGAACATTATTTACAATATATATATATATATATATATTTATATATAAATTTTTTTTTCTTTTTTTTTTTTTTTTTTTTTTTTTTTTTTTTTTTTTTTTTTCATATATATTATATATATACATATTACAGAAAATAATTCGTCGCTTTAGTTTTGTAAATCTATAATAAATTAAGAGATAAATTAAATCATAGTCATAACAAAAAGTGAATGATAAATATAAAATGCAGTTGAGTGTAATAAACAGATGGTTAATGGATCAATATTTTTCAATAGCTACAAGGTATAAATTATTTGTATAGCTCATTTGTATTACTGATATTAACTTTCTGGTTGTGTATAATTAGAATTATCTTCTATATTTATATTACATGGAATATATTCATGGCTTGATACCTAAAAGAAAAATTACTTTAATAGAAATAATTAAATATGTTATTCATATGGGGAAAAAAATATATTTACTTACAGAATTTACAATGATTTGTCTTCCTTCTTCTAAATTAAGACCATCCATATCCTCTGTTGTTAAAATAATAACAGAATCCTCCGGTATGCTATTTTCATCTATATATGTTACTGGAATTTCTGATGCAACCTATAATTAATTATTATTATCTTCTATTACAATATTATAATATATTATGAATATATTACCTCGCAATATGCAAAATCTGAGGTTTCTTGCTTTGGCTTATCTACCATATTTGATGCTGTTTCAATGGTCCTCTGTTGCTTTTTTTTATTTGCTGATCTTTCCGATTTTTTACTATCCTGTTGTAACCGCCTCCATATTGTAGTCTTTGGTATATCATAAGCCATAGATGCTGCTGCTTGAGACATTTTTCCTCCTTTACAAGCAGCTACTGCTTCTTCTAATCTTGACTTTTTTAACTCCTCATTTTCTGTTTTACGTTTTTTCCAAAATGAAAGTGGCAACTTGCCTTCGTCAACTAATCTCGCTTTATCCCTAAATAATGTTGTCTTAGGTATCTACAAAATAAATATATAAGAATAAAAATATAAGAAATCAATGAAATACATAATAAAATTAAATATAAAATCACCTTAAATTCAAGAGCAACTTTAGTTAAATTTTCTCCTCTTTCTAAAGCTTTAACAGCTGCTTCACGTTTATCTGAACCATAAGATCTTTTCATTTCTGAACGTAATATTTGATATCCTTCCTTTTGTATACGTCTCCACAATACAGTTTTAGGAATACTAAACATTTCTGATGCATGTTGTAGACTAGAACCTCCTATAATAATCTTACAACATTCTTATCATTTGTTTTAATGATAAAATAATACAAAATAATATGATGACAGATACTAACCGATTACAGCATTTATTGCTGCTTTCATACATTCAGCAGGATATTCATTCCTAGATGCATTTAAATGTATACCCAATGCTTTAGCACGCATATATAATGTCGAACGTGGTATGTTATGTTTTGTAGCTGCTTCTATTAAAGTTTGGCCAAGTCTTAAATCATTAATAGCTGATGCCAACATGTCATCGCTATATTCTCTTTTAATTGCTTCACGTCTTCTTTTCCTTTTTTTATTTAAAATGGAGTTATCTGTCGTTTTTTCTTCGGCCTTTAAATTCTCTATTTCACATTTATCACTTAATGTATTTAACTCACTTTCATCTGTTTCATTAATTTCAGGTATAGAGTCAATATTATCATCAGTTACATCTTTACTGTCAATAACATTATCACTTTCGTCAAGATCATCAATCTGTAAATAAATATATATATATATATATACATATTGTAAATAGATTATACAATTTTTGATTATTATAAGACTTTTATGGAAAGAAAAAAAAAAACAACAACAACACAAACCTCGATAAGTCCACATATTTTTAATGACCGTGCAGCATCCAATACACTATTAATATTTTCTACTGGAATACGTACTTCTCCATGATAAGTAAATTCAATTATTGATTTTATATCCTGAGCAGATATATCACTTAATATTATAGTAGGATGATCCTCATTAACCTGACTCAGAACTTCCTATATTATAATAATAATAATAATAATAATAATATAATAATAATAAAATTATAAATACAAATACAAATCATTACATGTATTGTTTACAAATTTTTGTGCATATAAAAGAGTACATATTTACTATACATGATACAATAAATGGTCAAATAAAAATTTTGATTGAGAAATGCGTTTTTAATAATAAACTTTATTATGCATTGTTCTTCCAAAAAAAAGAAAGAAAAAAAAAAAAGAAAGAAAAAGAAAATAGAAAAATGATTTGCAAAACATTTTACATGTTTAAAATTGTGTCAAATTCAAATACACACTTAGCTGATTTATTTACTTGAAATAACGTGCTGCAAGCTGATAGAACAATGCGATGAGCATGAATACGTTCTCCTGCTGCAGAAAGTGTAACATCCACCATACAATCATCTTCCAATAATTGACGAATTACATCAGATAAATGATTCTGATAATCATTCCATTTGAAACAATAACTCTGGTTAATTTCATTTTGACCAGCAACTTCGCACATGCCGTTTCAATTTCGTTTCCTTTCCAATATTTCAATACAGCTTATGGATCCGGAATTCGGAATAGGACTGCAACGTTGACACTAAAATTATTAAATTTCCCTTTAACTATAATGCGACCATAAACCAAAGAGAATCTAGATAGTCAAAACTCGCACAATTTTTTCTTATGTATAATTAATTGCCCTCTATCAAAAATTTCAATGTACTCTCGTATGGAATTGCATTTAATTATAATTAATTTACTGGTGACAATCGTTTTTATGATTTTTATTAATAGGAAAAAAATAATTACAATATTACCTAGTTTTTATTAATATAAAAATAGTACAGAAGTTAGAATCTTAAATTAAGGCTATTTTCGATGAAATATTTTGAGAATATGTCTATTTATCTTACTGTAAACACGTTAATAAAAATAAATATTTTTTTGAAAATTGAATATAAGTAAGCGCGGCTTTTATCATGGATTATCGAGGATATGATACTTTTAATTTTATTATGTATCTTATCTTAAATAAAAATTTTATTGTTTGACAATAATAGAATAATTATTTTAAATCATGATTTCGACGGAGATTAAAGATATATTAGCAACGTCAGCATCAATATGTACAATTTTACAATTTTTAGCTGGCGTGTAAGTAATAACTTATTTTAACATATCTTTTTTTTTTTTATAGAATCATGCTTTATTAAATCAAATAATGATTTTGCAATGATAATATTTTTTTCTTGTCTTATATAAATTGGATTTAAAATTAATCTTTTTTTTTGCATTTTATTCTATACATATTCTTATATTTTGTGAGTAAGATTGTTATCTATACTTATGGATGTTAAATTGAATTTTACATAAAAAATATGTTTTGTAGGTTAGTTTGCAGAAAATATATTAAAAATGGTACAACTGGCGATTCTTCAAGTTTAGCATTTATAACATGTTATATGTCGTATGTATACTTATTTTATATATTTAGAAATAAATTAAATAAAAAATTATAATTTATGTATACATCATAGTATATTTCATTTCTTATCTAATTTATTAATTTTCATAGGTGTAGCTTGTGGCTGAGATATGGACTCTTAATTGGTGATTCCTTTATAGTATTTGTAAATATTTTTGGAACAATATTGCAAGTATGCTATGTTCTTATATTTATGCTATACAGTGTAAAAAAATCAGTAACACTAAGACAGTTTGCAGCAGCAACTTGCTTCCTTGCAATCATTTATTTTTATGTTGCTTATGAAACAAATAAAGAAATTGCTGCAAAATATATTGGTTTAATAAGCTGTAGTGTTACTATTCTCTTTTTTGCATCACCTTTAGTTATGTTGGTAAGCAATAAATTTTACATGCTTTCCTTTTTCTTTTTCTTTTTTTTCTTTTTTTTTTCTTTTTTTTTTTTTTCTTTTATGAAGATTAGATATTTTTATATTCGTATGCATGTATATAGAAAATAATTTATAAAAAATATATAATATATATATGCACATATAAACATGTAAATGATAATACTGAAATTTGTTACAGACACATGTCTTAAGGATCAAGAACACAGAAAGTTTACCATTTCCAATTATATTAGCTTCTTTAATAGTATCTTGCCAATGGTTTTTATATGGCTATCTAATCAATGACCGGTTTATTCAAATGCCGAACTTAATGGGTTGCATTTTATCTGCATTTCAATTATCTTTATTTTGTTTGTATCCTAATAAACGAGTTGATCAAATACCTTTGGTATAAGCAAATATTGATCAAACATATTTTATATAAAAATGTGTGATATAAGTAAATATAGAAATTACATAATTATAAGTAAATATTTAAGATAAAATTAAGCTAAATACCAAATTATAGAAAATTTATTCTAATAACGATTTATTTATCCTTATAATTTCTAGATATAAATGTTAACACTGAGCACATTTTTATTGAATGTAATTTATGTGTATATGGATTTCATAAAAAATTTATTTTTAAAAATTGGAAAAATGTGAAAACATGTAAATATATAATAACTTTACATAAATATTATAAAAAGCTTTTGTCCTTGATATTCTCTATCCTTTAGGTATTTTTTTCGTAATTGAAAATAATTCGAATATAAACGTGCGATTGTAGATTTTTTTCAATATATCGAATTATTAAATAAATTGATCTTTCGACAAATAACATGATTAATTTTTTCTTGTAATTTTGAATTTTATATAACGATATATAATTACGATCTTATAGAAAAAATACTTATATTAAAAAAATTTCAATTTGATATCGATATATATGTATTTGTTAGATGTTGCAATAGCTAAATATATCATTTCTTTACTAACTTGGTAATATACCAATAAATGATAACTTATTCCGGAATGTAGCGATAGGATTGGTGTAAATATTTAATTGAGCTAATAATTGTAGTTTTAAAAAATCAAAGGTTACTTCATATTTGATCATCGATAACGTTTGAAATGAAAGCTCAATACTGATTAAAAATTTATAAAGTTATAATATTATAATATATTTGTAATATTTCTCTGTTGGCAAAATGGACAGTCATGAGTTACATATACGTTAAAAAAATCATACACTCTTATATAGTCGGATATTTATACTTCGATACCGAGTTATTTTTATAATTAAACTTAAAATAAATATTCGCAAAAGAATCGAAATAATTATTAAACATTAAGTAAATATGTTTAAACGTATAACAATTGCGTATGTTTATATGGATTAATAAATGTTAATATCAGTGATCGTCAACTAAGTTGACAAATGTTCGGTGCTTTTTTTTTTTTTCTTAGTGCTAACTAATTCAAGGAATGTATAAAATGTTATGACAAGCGTCATATACACAGTGTTAATGAAATTCAGGTCAATTGAAAACTTATTATTATTATAATTTGATATTTCTATCATTGTATACATTTATTATTCCAATTGAAATTTCTTCGATTTAACCTACAAAAACTACTTAATGCTTGCAAAAATATACATGGACGTTAATACAGTTTTAACTATTACGACGCATTTTTCAAAATGTTGGAAGGACTTGTAGCCTGGGTATTAAATACTTATTTAGGAAAATATGTAGAGAATTTGAATACAGATCAATTAAGTATTGCACTCTTGTCAGGTATGTTAAAGTTTTGTTATAATAATTTTATTAAGTACTTATACAAAAGAGAAAAAAAAAAGAACTTAAATAAAAAGTTTTTGTTTAAACATTTTTTTAAATATATATTTTGTCTATATTACATGAAGCACTATCTTTGTCTCTTTAATCATTAATAAATATAATTAATACAAAAGCAGTTGTGTTCTTTGTTATATAAATTTATGTTGAAAACTAATCAGTTATTTTTTAAAATTAAGTTTAATTAATGTATATATATAAATATATTATTGTAGTTTTGAATTTTACATATCATTGTTACATGATATGAATCAATAGATTCATAATGATGTAAGAATCATCTATATGTATACGTTTGTTTGCTTTTAGGAGAAGTAGAATTGGAAAATTTACCTTTAAAGCGCGAAGCATTACGTCATATTGGTTTACCAATTGAAATTAAATCTGGATTTATTGGAAAAATTAGATTGCAAGTACCAGTTAGGCAAATAAGGACTGCGTCATGGGTCATAGCAATAGAACAATTGTATGTAGTAATAGGACCAATTTCTATCGATGAGGTAAAAGGATTTATTCTATTATTATTTATATTTTTAACATGATTTTTATTAAATATATAATTACAACAATATAATTGATCCTATTGAAAATTTTAATAGTATGATAATGAAGCAGAGGAACAAGCACTTTTGGAATATAAGCTTAATCGATTAGATTCTTTAGAAGCAAGATGGAGAGCTGATACAGATAGAGATCCTGGCTATTATGCTACTAGTTATAGTTCTTGGTTGAATTATGGCACTTCCTTAGTAACAAATATTATAGAAAATTTACAATTAAATATAAAAGATGTTCACATAAGATACGAAGATGGATTGACATTATCAAATGGTAAATTTTTGGTATTAATTGATAATTAATAATATTTTTAATATATATATATATATATATATATTTGTATGTATATGGATAGATGGTGCCATTACTTTGGGTATTACAATAGGTGCATTGACTGCACAAAGTTGCGATGCCAGTTGGATACCAGGTTCCACTTCATGGAATCTTACAGATGCATCATTTAAACTTATGGAACTTGATAGGCTCTCTATTTACTGGAATTACGTGAAGAAAGAACAACTTTTTAGTCATCTTAATCTTGGTGATCTAGCTGTATGTATCATAACAAGATATCTAATTTCTAACATATACTTTATATCTTTTTTTGACTAATGTTAATTGACACATAGATTGCTATGAATGAAACAAAAAATTTAATTAGAAACCACATTTTATCACCTGTGAGTGCAAGAGCTCATATCAAAAGAGATAGATCTGAACGTCCATTAAGATCTTTAAATAAACCAAGGATTATAGTGGATCTATTGTTGGATGAGGTACCATTAGTTCTCACAGATGTAAGTTTTAGTTATTAAAAAAATATTGATAATAAAATAAACATAAATTATACAAAAAAAAAAAAAAAAAAAAAAAAAAAAAAAAAAAAAAAAAAAAAAAGAAATTAAATTGTATATATACTTAAATGTAGGAAGCATATGAACAAATTGTTGAATGCATTAAACAATTGGAGGATATAGATCGTCGAAAACAACAAAGACGATGTCGACCAAATGTTTCTATTAGTACTGCACCTAAAGAATGGTGGAAATATGCTGCACGATGTCACATTGGTAGAGAAACTTTAAAACCACAATTATCTTGGAATGATATACTTGTTAGAGGCAAAGAAAATATTATTTATGTCGAAGCATGCACTAAATTACTAGGTATGCATAATAATTTAATGTTATCAATTATATATGCTACATAAAATAATATTATTAAAAATATATTGTTATTGTCGTTGCAGGTACACCAACATCTATCTTACCCCCAGAAACTAAACATATAAAAGAGAAAGTCGAACAAGAACGTAGTTTCGAAGAGCTTAAAGCATTAAGAGAAATAGCTATGTTTAAAGTTAGACCTCCAAAACTTGCACAAAATTCAAATGTCAATGTTCCTCAAGCACGTGGAATATTAGTGCAATGGTTTCCACAATGGTGGGGCTGGTATTCAAAGACATCACATAGTGATACCAAAAATATATCATCAACCTTTGATGGTGAATTATTGGATGTATTGACTGATACAATGGATGACACTCTATTATGTCGCGATACAGTTTTTGGTCAATTTAATTTCACTTTATCAAAGGGAGCAATATCTCTTTCTACTGCAGAGAAGGATAGTGATAATACAAGGACTAGAATAGAATTGCAATTTGAACGAGTTAATTTAATTTATGAATCCAGACCTAGATCTGGATCTCATAAATTTTCTATAAGTTTAGGTGCCTTATATCTTCGCGATTACTTAACAGATAACTCTACTTTTCCTATATTGATACAACCTCAAGTTATAAGTACATCTCGTACACGTGGTTCGTCTGAGAAATTGATAAAGCATGTGCCACAACAATTATTTGAATTAATTTATGAGAAAAAACCATTACACTTGTGTACAGATCATTCTTTACATGTTTATTCAAAATCTTTGGATGTGGTGTATAATCCAGCAGTAATACATTGGCTTATTGATTTTATGTGCAAACCACATAGAGATTCGTCAAATCAAAGATTACAAGCAATGAAACGAAGAACGCGGCGTCAACTTATCAAAAATTGGGAACAAATTTTGGATGGAGAATTTGTTTATCGTTCGTCCTGGGATTTACAGTTCAATATCTCTGCTCCACAAATTTTACTTGTAGAAAATTTTATAGATTCTAATGCAGCTGTAGTGGTTGTCGATTTTGGAAAGTTACGTTTATCAAATAACATAGAAAGCATCGAAGCACCTATAAAAGCAGGTTCGACGAATAGTGATGACGAAGATGAAAGATTTGAAACTCCATGTTCAACACCACCTGGCAGTCAAGAAAATGGTTCCATACATGATTTTCAAGGTTTATCAGAAGCTGCATTGCATCAGAAGCTATATGATCATTATTCCGTCGATTTGGTAGATTTACAAATCTTAGTAGGAAAAGTAAAAGACAATTGGAAACATGTTCGATCTAGGGGAACATCTACCTTACATGTTTTAGAAAGATTCAATATATCTTTACAAATTGAGAGAAGAGTTGTTACTACGTCAGATCCAAATTTTCCATCTGTAACAGTCTCTGGAAATTTACCAAGATTGGTAGTACATGTAAACGAACAAAAAGTTGAAGCAATTCGTTTGATGTATAATTTATTATCAAGCTTTCCTGCATCAGCCAATGCTCCACAATCGGAAATAATTAATATGGAACCTGAAAGTCCTAAAAAAGGAGAAATTGCCGAAGAACGTACTGTAAGCCATGCTATGATGGTTCAATTTATTATCAATCAAATGACATTCGAATTACAATCACGAGGACGTAGTGTTGCAGAATTACAAGTATCTGGCGTTAGAGCAGCTTTAAGTAAAAGAACGGTGGATTTGAGTGCATCATTATTGGTTCACGGATTGTTGTTAGTAGATGCACTTCAAGAATTTGGTCCTGATTTCGAATTGCTGGTTGCTAGTCATAAACACGTCGGTATGGATAGCGTATCTGGAAGTTTGAGAGATTCTGAACCTACATCTCCAGTCTCGCCGGTATCACCTGGATCCCCAGATCCTTCAATTTCTAAAAAATTAACCACTCCAGTTGCTCTCACTCATGCTTTATTTAATTTAGCTAATCTTAGCTCTCCTAGAAATAGTTTCTTTATTGGATTGGATAAACTGGATACAGAAGCTTTAATTATTGTAGAATTAACACTGGTTTATGATCCTTTGGAAAATTTAAGAGTGGCAAATATACAATTTAATAATTTGGATATCATTGCTAATCAAGAAACGATCGTAGAATTAATGGGATTTTTTCGAAGAATTTTACCATCACGACAAATAAAGCCTGGATTGATCGAAAGACAAGAATCATTATCATATCAAGATACAGGATCAAAAGTAGCAACAAGAACAGAAATTACTTTTGATTTTCATAGATTGAACGTATTACTTCTTCGAGCTGTTATGCAAGATAATCATTTAATTGGTCAAAAAGTTGCAACCGCAACGATGTCGGATGCACGAATACAAGCTACTTTGGCAACAGAAACATCTATTTCGGGATCTCTTGGAGGATTACAAGTATTAGATCAAACTACGATTGGTAAAGTTCATCAGAGAATTTTAAGTGTTGGCAGAGATCCCTTGGCCGAATCGCCACAGCAATTGGCCGAATATTTTGCAAATATATCGGATCAATTGGAAGCATTTCGATTTTCAGCGAAACGTAATACTATATATCATCAACAAGAGCTCGTAGAGACTGCAGTTGATCTAACAATACGTGTTGGAAGTGTGTGGTACACACACGCGCCACATTTATTATCGGAATTACGTTCTTGCGCCGATGAATTTAAACAATACTTGAGTAATCTAGCTAGACAAATTAGTGCAGCAGCAACAGATATGGCGTTCGGTTTAGTAAATGCAGAAGATTGGTCGATACCACCACGCAAACGTTTACCTAGTCTTTCAATGTCTTTAGAAAATTCTGGCACTTTGTCTTTAAAACTGGATATAGTATTGGACAGTCCAGTGCTTGTAATTCCACGGTCGTCGCATAGTACACAAGTGTTTGTTGCACACTTAGGTACAATGTCACTTCAACATGAACCTCAGCCTAGTTCTATGATGAAACATAGAATAACTTTGGAAGTTCGAGATATGAATTTATATTCTCTTGAAACTACTGCAAATATTAATCAAGTTCATAATAATTTGCCTTTGAGGGCTGAGGAAATGTATTCTTGTAAAGAATATGGCAAGCCAATATTACACGATACATTGTTGAAGATTATAGTTGAAAAGGAAAACACATTGACACAGAGTTCTAATTATTTATTAGATGCAGAATTTGTAAATAATCCGATAGTTCAAGTTCATGGGGTTGTCTTAACACCTTTAAAAGTTTCATTATCACGCGGGCAATATGAACAATTATTAGATACCATGAACAGATTAATGTCAATGCCTACTAGTACACCGGTGATACAAACATCACATAATTTACAAAAAACATCAATTTATTCTGAAAAGTTGGATTTATTTATAAAAGTATTGTTCGAGCTACCTAGCTTAAGTATTGAATTAAAACAAGCTCATTCTGAACAACCATTAGTAGAATTGTCAATGCGAGATTTTGTTGCAAAATATGAAAAATTACAGAGAAACAAATCAACTATGCAAGTTTCTTTACGTTCTCTTCTCATGGAAGATCTTCTTTGTCCTATTGGATCGCGACATCGATATATGATGCAATCATCAGCTCCAGCTCGAGCTAAGTTACCTACTGGTGTATCTAAATCTTGCCCTGATCTAGCTATTGTCCAACAATTTAGAAGCGATTATGGAAGAGGAAGTTTACCAGATAGATTAGAAGCAGATACTTTATTTGGAACGATTCCTGCGCATTGGCGTAGAACTCCGCCATCATTAATCGGCACTCCGAATACACCACCACCATCGCCTGGACTAATTACAAGTGAAGAAAATTTAGTTCTAATAAATATCATAATGATAGAACCAGACAGTGATTATGAAGGAACACATTATTTCCAAAAAATGGTTACTGTAGACTTTAATTGTTTAGACTTAGTAATAAGTGTGGAGTCATGGATGGTCGTATTTGACTTTTTTGGAATAGCAGGACCATCAGAGACAAATCCTAAAATTTATGCACATCAAGTACCTACAGAACTAGAGGAAACAAATGATATTTTCGATATTCCTTCGAAATCGGAATTTGAAATAGAAGTAAGATCTCTTACTTTGGTATTGATACAATCAGATCGTGAAATTGCTAAAGCAAATGTATCAAATGCCAGTATGCTTATTTTAAAAGCAGATGGTAAAACAAAAATATCTGGGTCCTTAGGTTCGATGTCGTTGCTCGATCTGACACCACATGGCAGATATTACAGAGAGAGATTTCTTTCATCTGGTAGAAAAGCATTGAATGTTCAATACACAAGTTACATTGATTCCAAAGAAAGATCGTATGACGCTCGATTAAAATTGGAAATGTCTGCAGTTCATTACGTGCACACGCAAAGATTTGTAGCGGAACTTCAAGCCTTTTTTGGTCATTTTTCACAACTTTGGACTATTATGGCAAATTTACGAGCCGACACTGGAGTCACAATAGATACTAAAACTAGAAGCATGCGTTTGTCATTAGAATTACATGCTGGAGCTCCAGTAATATTGCTTCCAGTTAGCTCGACGTCTAAAGAATTAATCTTATTAGATCTTGGAGAATTAACAGTTCAAAACAGTTTTGAAAGTTCTTCAGTCATTGAAGAATGTCTCTTAGATGTTACACTTTTAGAACTTGTTAATATGGATGTTTATGCAGCAGAAAGAATAACAGCTAAATATGATGATCAAGAAAGTTTAGATGCACTAATGGTTGGAGGATTTTTTATCAAAAAGATTGGATTATCTTTGCTCACTGAAATGTGTCATTTAAATCTACATATTGAACGAAATTTGGATGTTCATATAAGTAGAGAAATTCCAGATTTAAGTATACATGGTGTACTTTCAACAATGGACTGTGCTTTGGATCCTGCTCAATATATGCTAATCCGTGGTTTACTGTCTTATAATATTGGAGAAAATTTAGACGATCTACGTTTATACATGCAAGATTTAGATGATAAGGTAGATTATTCTATGCCTACCACAGATAATCAAGAGAAAGTTTGGACAAAATCGTGTATAACTCTTGAACTTGTAAATGTAACAGTAAAGTTACATCCCAATCATGGTATTGCAGCTTTAGCATGTATCAATTTTATAAAATCAATGCTGACTTTGGATTCTTTAAGTGATGGATCACAGGATATTGATTTAGTCTCTCAAGAAATATTGATTACCGATATGCGATTTCAGGATGAACCTGCTAATAAACGTTCAAATGTTTTTACAAGTATTTTGCAGCCATTAAAAGATTCTACTAATATTCAGGACCGTGTACAAGCCGAAGTACATCATAGAAGGCGTAATAATAGTGCTACAACTACAGTTCTTTTACATAGCATGAGACTTACAGCAATTCTTGATTGGTGGGAAGCTGTAAGAGATTTTGTAATGTTGAATTCACCCGAACCCGACCCAATTCCAGGAATGACTCAAGTAACTGTCTGTCAAGACAATAGTAATCTTTCTTTAAATATATTACCAGTAGAGATAAAAGTGAATATAACAGACTCTGAATTAGTTTTTGTTGAGGATACATCAGTATATGATACTAATGCTGTAATATTAAAGTGTACAGCTGTTATAGCATATAGGACAGTACCACAAGAAGATGAAAAGCCATTATCATGTAACTTGTCACATTGTGAATTATTCTCTTGTATTTTGGGATTGGAAGAAGAAACTGCTTTATCTATTATTGATCCTGTTGGTGCTAGTATAGAATTAACACAGCAAAAATGTCTAGAAATTCAACTTCAACCCTTATGTGTCAGATTAAGCTATCATGATGTAACTATGTTTTCTAGAATGTTAAATTCATTACCAAAACAGACATTATGGGCTAAACAGAGATCACATGAATTATTAAATAATATGGAAAATCAAATATCAAAATTAAATGCTCTTGGATTTACGGAAACAGATTGTAAAGATGCATTAGAACGATGCAACGGCCAATTGGATGAAGCGGCATTGTGGTTAACGCAAAATGCAATACCAAATTCTGATGTTACTTCGAAAAATGAATCTATGTTTACTGTCATAGAAGTACAAACAACATGTGCCAGAATATGTGTAATAGATGATTGTAGAGATGCAGATGTTCCACTTATGGAGTTAACGCTTATTGATTTATCATGGAGACAAACAGGTGCATTGATATTACAAGGACAAGGCTCAATATCTGCAACATTTGCCATTGATTATTACAATAGAGTACTTTGTGGTTGGGAACCATTTATTGAGCCATGGAGTGCCAATCTTCAATGGGAACAAATGCTTAATAATTCCCTTGATCCAAAAAGACTGGAAGTATTTATTCGTTCCCAAGACTCTGTAAATGTCAATGTAACATCTACATTGGTAGAACTTGTTCAGTTAGTTAAGCACAATTGGACACAAGATTATTATTTATCTAGTAGAGAACATGGTGTAAATAAATCAACAGTAAGTGGACAAGGATATCGCCGTCGGTCACCCTTTATTCCGTTTGCTTTAAAAAATGAAACTGGATCCAAATTATGGTTTAAAACTTTCATTGCCACAGCGGATAATATAAAGGACATTGGCAAAAACTTTAAGTCAAAGAGTATTCTACAAAAAGATGAAACGTGGATGGAAGTAACACCGGGAAATACAATACCATTTACTTTTGAAGGAAGAGGAAAATTGCGTCATTATGCTACGCATATCGAAAGAAGACATCAAGTAGCAGTAATCGTCGATGGTTGGACAGCAGTAGATCCGGTAACTGTTGATCGCGTTGGTATATATTTTCGACATGCAACCGTTGATGTCCTAAAGAATCAGGTAAATAATAATTTTATCATTAAGACAATTTGTATATAATAAAAAGGTAGAAATATTCATATATTTAAATTTCAGATGATATCTTCAAAAACCAGAATAGTTTTTGATGTTGAATTAGAGGGTTCTGCTAGGAAATTGATCACAGTTAGATCAGCTTTGCAAATAAATAACAAATTGGCATATTCGGTTGAAATTAAAATGGAGAAGTCCTTAAATCCATTTGGATGTTAGTTCTTATTATTATCTATAATATTAATATTTAATATATTATTACTTACATAATTATATGTTATATATAGATTTGCCACTAAATTCATCGATCAGTGGTAAAATTATCCAAGTACCTGCCCAGTCTGTAATTTCAGTACCTTTAGGGCACATTGGCATGCAGATGAGTTTTAGACCAGCATTTCCAAACAATTTATTTCAATATTGTATTGAACCAATTGATTGGACTATTATTAAAAAACCTTCAGAAGTTACTGAAAGTCATATTACTTGCAAAAGTAATCAATCTAATATATTTAGGTGAGTTTAAACAAGATAGCAATATGTTTGATAATAGCATTATTATCATACTATTATTTTTTTTTTTTTTTCTTATAGAATGTGTATAGCTATAAAACGTGATAATTATCCCATTGATACTGGTCAAACATTGCCAGCACATACAATAATAATAATGGCACCGATCACATTGACCAATTTACTACCATATGAGTTGTTATATGAAGCAGGTATAGAAAGTGGTAGAATCCGACCTGGTGGCAATGCTGATTTACACTGTCCAAATATTGATGAGCAATTAGAAATAATAATACATTTAGAAGGTTATCCTGGTACAGGAACAGTATGTAAATTATCTTAATTGATTGACATTGTTCACCTTCTATATTATGTTATAAACATGATGAATATTTGCAGATATTTTTGCCACAAAACAGTGGTTCATTTACAGCACGTCTTAAATTGACGGATACTAATAGTAGAATATTATTTTTATATGCATCTATTATTGTTGAGAAGGGTTCTGCAGTGCAAATTAACATTACTTCACCATATTGGATTATTAATAAAACAGGCTTGCCACTTGTCTTTAAGCAAGAAGGTGTTGGATTTGAGGCAGCTGGTCAGTTTGAGGAACATGAGAAAGCAAGAATGGTTGCACCATTATTGTTTTCCTTTAGTGATGAAGAAGCTAGCAGAACTTTATCAGTAAGAGTAGGTGCTGGAGTTCATTCAAATGGTGTACCACAATGGTCTCAACACTTTCACTTACAACCTGGAATACAGGTTGGTTGTGATTTAAAATGAAATGGAAATATTATCTTTTAGGTTTTTCTTTTTTTTTTTTTCGATTTTCTATATTGGTTCTTGATAAATTTAAAATATATCTTTTACAGGTACATCGGCTTAGAGTGACATTACGTGAGAATAGACCTGATATCGTATATCTTATTAGTGTAGCAACGCGTACAGCTAGAGGACGGTATAGAGCTACAACAGTCGTTACATTGTCACCACGGTATCAATTGCATAATAGATCTTCTTATACTTTGGAATTAGCACAGAGATGTTTCACTACTACAGTTGTAAGTGCTATTCAAATTAATTTTATCTGTCATTAATTTTATCTTTCTTTTAAAATTTAAAGATCGAAATTTTTCTTTCTTTTATTTTTCTTTTTTTTTTTTTTTTCTTTTTAGAGTCATCCTGATGCTCAAGCAACATATATAACATCAATGCCTGATTGTCATATGCCATTTCATTGGCCAAGACTCGATAAAGATTTATTACTATGTGTTCGAATTAAGAATATACCAAATTGTATGTGGTCAGGTGGTATTAAATTAGATGATAATTATTCTCTAACAATCAACATTAGAGATGCAATAGGAAAAATGAATTTTTTACGAGTTGACGTTGTACTGCAAGAAAGTACATATTTTATTGTCTTTACGGATGCAGACACAATGCCACCTCCTATAAGAGTTGACAATTTCTCTGAAGTTCCATTGATCGTAAATCAGGTAAACGATTTGTTACGACTATTCGTAGCATTAACAAAATAACTGACATAACATATTATTTGTTATTTTCATAGATGTCTGTACCTGGTAGTTTAGAATGGAGTGTAAGACCTCATTCGTCTGTACCGTATGCATTGGATGAACCAATCCAACCAACTGGTTTAGTACTAACAGCCCCAGGTAGTGTTACAGGTTCATATGATCTAAATATACTCGGAGATGGACGAAGTTTAACATATGAAAATTTCATTTATATTGCATTCACTGGTAAGCATATTATGTAATAATTGTTTTATTATATGATATTTATTATGTGATATTTATTAATAATATAAAACATCAAAGTATAAATATAATTTGTTTCTAAATAGGAACTTTTAAAAATGATAGCGATCTTGGATCAGAAGATAATGGTTCAGATCCATTAGATGTAGAAACACAAAGATTGGTGTTGGAAGCTGGCCCTGGAGGTTGGGTTGTTCTTCGTAGAAAACAATACGGTGCTAGATCTCAACTTTGGAGAATGAGTAGCGATGGACAATTACAACATGAAGGTATAATATAATAATAAAATTAATTAGTAATTATTATATAATATAAATGACTCTGTTCTTAACACATTAATTTATTTAAACAGGTTCTAGTCCTCCAAGGGATAAACATTCAAAAACACCGGATACAGTATTAGTATTGGATATAGCAGGCACAGCACCACAACCATTTACTTATTGTGCTCTAGCATTAAGAAAACCAGATCCAAGACGAAGATCTACACAAACATGGCGATTTACGGATGATGGACGATTGTGTTGTGCACATAGAAATATGTGTGTCCAATCAAAAGATGGATTTATGGGATTACACGAAGGTTGGATTTTAAAAATTACGTTTTACAGATTTTATAAAACATATTATAGGTTTGTATGTGTTCGTATGATTTAAAATAGAGAAAAATTAAATTTCTAACATTTTCAAATCTTATAAATATATTTAAGTTGCAAAATTTTTCCGTTCAGAATTTTATTTTTAACAATAGTTCATTTATTATCATTGTTATTATGTTTCTTTATACGTTTGCCGTTTATTATTTCGTTGCAAATAAATAATGATATATATGTGCCAACTTTTAACTATGCAGCTTAGAAAATATAAGTCCTATAATAAATAATTAATTTATAAATCATTAATTAAAGGGCTTAAATAATTAATGAATGTTACAGGCGGCAGTGTTGCCCGTTGGCACATGTGTACGTATTAATATAAAGTACACTAAAAATTTATATATAAGTATTATATATACTAATGCAATATATAATGAGCTAATAACGTGGCTTGTTTTTTCATTTCATTGCGTAACAGTTTTTTTTTTATCGCATATAACTAATAATAAAATTATTTCTTGCTAAATAGATTAAATTAATTGAAACTTATATACGATCTTATGTATTTGTTTGTAAATTATTAAATATATGTTATTAGGGAGCGAGGCCGTACTAGGTCCACAAACTCATACGAATCCACCACCTGTCGAACAACGAGTTAGAAAACAAAAATTACGACCAGGTTCTGGCTTCTTATCAGTGAAAGTAATTACTGATGGTCCAACACGCGTTTTACAAATATTAGACATCAAAGAAAGGGTAAGTTATAAAGAAATCTCTCTCATTCTCTCTCTCTTTTGATTAATTTATATTTTTAATTTAACATTTTATATCTTTTTTAATTATTTAATAATTTATCTTGTAGAAAAAGACATTTGCTTTACTCGAAGAACGTGATTGGTCTCATATTGCTGTTACTCAACGTCCTACGCATGTTCGCGTTGATACTGAAAATCCCGATTTTCATGAATTACGATTAAATGTCAATTTACCAACAGGTTTGGGATTATCAATTGTATCACAAAGACCACCTGAGGAATTATTGTTTGCACGATTCGCTGGTATAAATTTGGAACTCACGCAAACAAACGTTAATACAATATTAGATTTAAGCGTTGAAGATGTGCAAATTGATAATCAACTTGTTGAAGCACAATGTACATCTGTTTTGTATGTTACTCGTTCTCCGCGCACAGAAAATAATCACCGACCTGCAATACAAGTGGCTGTAGAAAAATTAAAATCTAAAAATCAAAATGCCGAAATTTACAAACATTTGATAGTTACCATTAAACCATTGTGTATACATCTTGAAGAAAAATTAATTTTGAAGTTAGCAGCTTTCGTAGGAGCTGGTAGATCAGAGATGGAAGTACCTCTTGATGAAAATGATTTCAAAGCACAAAGATTTATTTCCGAAGTATCTGCTTCTCATGCTAAACGATATTATTTTGGTGCATTAAAACTAATCCCTAATCAGGTATTTACAAAAAAAAAAAAATATTTCAGTTCTTTCACTTGTAAAGTTTTACATATTGTGTGAGGAATATATAAAGAATATAAGACATAAGCTACTAATTGAATATTTTAGGTAAAGCTTAGTGTGCTGACCACTACGAAATTACCATCGCATCTTCAAGCAATAAAAAGAAAATTGGGTTTAACTTTGATCAAATTTGAAGATGCCACGATTGAATTAGAACCATTTGTTAAAAGACATCCTTTTGAAAATATCCAATTTTTATTGCATTCGATTATAAAACATTACAAAGATGTACAGTATTTAATTTTTCTTATGTACTTTATAAATATATGTACTTTCCAATAATATATTATATTAACTTCAAATTGTTTACAGGAATTAAAATGGCAAGCAGCTGTTATATTAGGATCTGTAGACTTTTTGGGTAATCCTCTTGGATTTATGAACGATGTCACAGAAGGGGTTTCTGGTTTAATATATGAAGGCAGTGTAAAAACTTTAGTGAAAAATGTCACACACGGTATATCAAACTCAGCAGCTAAAGTAACAGAATCTTTATCAGACGGCTTGGGACGTGTAATTATGGATGAGAGACACGAAGAAGCCAGGCAAAGAATTCGAGCAAATACTGCAGGCAGTAGTGATCATTTAGTTGCTGGTCTGAAAGGACTTGGCTTTGGTTTATTAGGTGGTGTTACAAGTATTTTTAAACAAACTTATGATGGAGCTACTAACGAAGGCTTTCCAGTATGTAATATAGATTTTATATAGATTTAAAAAAATATCAATTGAAATATCGAATTCGTCAAAAATATTGTTCTCATGAAAAATAAAAATAATCGCGCGTGTATATATATATATGTATATATAATTTCAGGGTTTCTTTGCTGGCTTTGGTAAAGGAGTAGTAGGAACTATTACAAAACCAGTCGTGGGTGTATTAGATCTTGCTACAGAAACTGCTACTGCAGTACGAGAGACAAGTAGAAGGTATAGAGAAGTAAAAAAAAATTATATAATATATTACGCATATGTTTTCAGAAATTTTATAGAAATAAAATTTTTTAGTGCTCATCGTGCGATACCAAAACGTGACAGACCTCCACGTATTGCTAGTGGTGCAGCTGTTTTATTACCACCCTATAATCGACAACAGGCCGAGGGACAAGAATTTCTTTATAGTATTAACAATCGTGATTATTCAGAGTTACTTTTGGCGTATGAATGTTTACGCAGCGGTACTGAAAGTTTAAAAGTACTTGTGTCAAATGAAAGGGTGCGTGTTATTTCTGGAGGAACAAAAGCTGTTGTGACTGAAGTTAATTTAGCAGATCTTTTTTATTGTCAACCAATGCATAAAAATGAAAGTAATGGCACAACGTTATATTACATAGAATTAATATCTAGAACAGATTCAGGATCATTAACTGTTGATGGTTCTGAGCTGTTAAGAAGACCAAAAGTTCGTTGCGATAACGAGGAAGTTGCTAAACATGTAAGTACATAATCTTTTAAAAGTTACAATGATTATAAACATGTTATTTTTTTTTCTTTTTTTTTTTTTTTCTTTTAGGTTTCACGACAAATCAATTATGCTAAGGGAATGCATGAGGAGCGCTGTTTAACACTTTCATCTTCAGACAATATGCTTGATGATGTTCAATCCTACAAGTAGTCATATAATAATGTTTTGGATTTAACTTGAGAATAATTTACTTTTCTTGATAAACTAGTCAAAAGATCTTTTCTTACAGTGCACATCAGCAATGCCTTATTACGCTTAAAATAATTGGTAATAAGACTGATGCAAGGCACAATATGCTGCTGTGTTATAAAGAATATTAAATAATTTTATTTTTGGTAGTATATAGTTCTGCACTTAATTATTAAATAATTTAATACATTCTATTAACTCGCACATATAGTACATATAATTTTTATACAAACTGATATGAAAAAAAAAAAGAAAGGAGAAAAGAACTGTAAAAAGAAGAGATATATATATTACACACGTGTATATATATATAAAAAAAAAAAAAATTCCCCCTTTCAGAATATATGTAATAATTTTGTATATGCTATATTTATCTATAAAATTATGAAATATTTAAATCGCAATATAAGTATGTAAAGAGATTGTAAAACTGGAGTATGTATAAAAGTAGGTGATTTTTAAAGAAATTTAAGTATTGTGATCCTAATATATTTACATTTTTGTTATAACAATACTTATATGTAAAATAATCATATATGTACAAATAACATTATAACTAAATAAGTTCGAATACTTTTTATAAATTTATTATGTTGTACAGTGTAAAATAGTAAAAATTTTTGGTTACAGATTTATGGTGTGATCTAAAAGTAGCATGTGTATATGCACAACTATATTTAATGCTATGCATATATATATATATATATATATATATATATATATATATATATATATATAAATCTTTTGTCATAATTAATTTATGTTTAATTACGTGGTGGTTATATATTTATGTCAAATTTCAATTTGTTTTTATTTGAAATATCGAATAAATCATTTAATAAAATTTCAGATATATATATATATATATATATATATTTACAGAAAAAAAATACATATAGAAAATAATAAATTATGGATATAAAATTATTTTATCGCATTTGTGGTATCTTTTTTACTAATACGTCATCATACGCCACCTAGAATGATAAAAGATGGCGAGTGTTGTGGTTTGTTAAAATGTTTGTGTATCTAATAAAAATATATTAATGTTATTAATTTGATTCTAATATTAATATCAGATTAAATAAATCTTTATTGAAAACATCCAATTGTGTACCGTATTACGATATTTTAAGATATATTTACATTCAACGAAATGGATAAAGTATCTTTGGATGATGAACCCGCGGTAAATTTTAAAACAGCTACATTAGAAATTGCAAAAGATCCAGAAGGAAGCGAAGGTATGACTATAAATAATTTGTCAATAATATTATTAATACTTTAATAGAATATATATTAAATATTAAATAAAATATATGTCTAAACTCAAGAATTCTCATATATAATGACACGTTTTTGTCTACTTAATAATGAAGATCATGTTATCTAATCTACTTAATAATGCAAATTTGTGTCAATACTGTATATTTGTCAAAATATTTATACCCAAAGATATTTTAAATGTTACACATTTTAACAACTTCATATTGTTTACATTATGATATAACCTATATCTTTAATTTCAAGTATTGCGTTAAACATTTAGAGACATATTTACATTATTAATAAGAAACATTGTTTTATCTTCAGGCTCCTCTGCTACAAAAATAGATACAGAAGATAGCTCTAAAACTGCAGAACAAACTTCATTTCCTAAAGATATCTCATATGTTCCATTTAAAAATGTGGACGTGCATACTTTCTTTACTGACAGAAAAGAAGTTGTAGAACGTGCAATAAAAGATTGTCATAAGTTTTTACAAGAGATCAGTAGTGATGATATTATTGGAAGTTGGCTTTTAACAGAGTAAGTATTGCTATATATGATTATTTATTATAATGCATACTTGTAAGTAATATATTTAATATATTAACAATATAAGTATCTATATAAATATATAGATAAGTTTCATTAAAATTAATATGATTGATATTATATAATTTTGCTAAATATTTCTATGAAAAAAGTATTTACTTACAGAATAAGTATATGGGACACAGAAAAAGAAAGACTTGTATTACTTACAACTAAATATCTTTATTCTATGAAATATGATTTTATTTCATTAAAAATATTAGAGTACAGTCAAGTACCCCTAATAAATCTGGACACAGTAGTTATAGGTGAACTGATTTATCCTTCGTCATCCCTTACACCGTAAGTTCAATGAAATGAATATTATTAATTCAAATGTTAAGGGGCTACTATAATTAAAATTAATATTCTTTGTTTTATGATATAAGTAAAATAAACTTTTTATAGACGATTAAATGGTTTGGCAGAAGTTATGTCATACGTAATTAATTGTGCCGTACGTCAAGAATGGTCATCACTCACTACATGTTCCAATCTTACACAATTTGAGCCTAGGTATATTAATAGAGTGAATGGAATTTCATATCTGCTTTAATTGTAACTGTTCGTTTTTCATTTTTTTTGCATTATGGCTTTTTTGATAATATATGTATATATCAGTTATAAACATTTTTATTATATTTATGATACATTCAATCTTTTTATGTAGCAATCATATTATTATATTTATCTAATCTGAAATTTTGCTCTGTGTTTTTTTGAAGATTTGTCATTTGTGCCAACAAATGTAAATGTAAGTTGTGCTATTTTTACATTATGTTTTGTGTGTTTGTGTTATGATTTTTGTAATTGCTTATACTTTTTAATTATAGTTTTAAAAACGTTTCTTCAACACTGTAAACTTAATTTTACGAATTTATAGATATGCGATTTAGATATTTGGATTTAAAAGAATATTTGTAAATTTTGAAATAAAATCATTAAATAATCTTGATTTTTCAGAAAGCGACATATGTTAGGAATACGGCTTATGTGGAATAAAGGACATCCATTATCTCTTAGTAAAAAATGGAATCCATTTGCAAAAAATATACCATGGCTTACATATGCCAGTCATCCATTATTTTGGCATAGAGGTATATATAAATCTTTTACCTTATGGATAATGTCATATAAGAAAATAATTTATAATAATATAATAGGTTCTGAAATGGAAAAGGCAAAATTCGATGTAGAAGCTATGCATGCAGCAGTCCTAAGTTTGTTACCAGAAGAATGCAATATGGTTACTGGATCTATAATTGTAGAGAATTACTGTGGCATTGGTGCATTAGTACATAATAGAAATGCTTTAGGTTTCTTTAAAGTTCGAGGTAAAGTAAGCTTTTAAAAGCAGTAAAGATTTATTTCAAAATATTTAAATCTAATTCAATTATTACCATGAGTACTAAGAGAATTATAAGTACTATAGATTGTCATCCTACTATTTTTACATTAATATTTCAATATCTATATATATATATCTGTATTTAAAATTAATACAGTACTATTTTACTACTAGTCACATGCCTATAAAATGTTTAATAATTTAATGCAATAAAGTAAAAATAGTTTTCATTTTGATAAAATATAAAAGCGTAAGGGGGGAAAAAGAAGCATTTAATATAATATATTAAAATTATTAGCATAAACTTTTGTTTCTTTTTAAAAATTTTTATATTAAATATCCATTTAATATTACTTTACATTTATCAATGTACAATTTATATATACAATATTTAATTTATATTATTTATATCTTTTGGATTGGAGTGAAAAATTAATATTAATTGAAATATATCTAAAAATATATTTATTGTTTCAAAGTATAATTATTGTATCAGATATTAATGATTATTTTTATCAATCATTTATTGTATATGTATCACTTTAATTATATCTATGATATTACGTAAAAAATTCACTATTTATGTAATACATAATAAAATAATTATTAATTGAAGATTATTTATTTGATAAAATCCAAAACAAATACAGTTAGATTGTTCTTACCGAAAAAAGGAGACCCATCCAAAGTCCCACTCGAAAGAAACTTGAATAATTAATATAAAATAATTGTTTAAGCTATTATATGGCAATGCGTTTATAAAGATAATAAAGAATTTTGATGAAAATAAGGAACTATAGATGAGTTCCATATTAAGATCGACACTGACACTATTTCACGATTATGTCTACTTATGTTTCGGAAGGAGAGAGCTACGATGTTTACTCTTCGAAATGTAAAAGATAACTATTTCGATAACAGATAAAGTAAGTCAAATGTTCGTTTGTGTTGACTTTACGCGAGGACAACGATTCCAAGTTCAAAATATAACAATATTGTAATATTAAATTAAAATTATTTTATATTTAAAGTGTGTTCCGTGCTATATAATGTTTAAATCGATTGTACAATTGTTTAAATATTAATCTATTGTATTTCGATGTATATTAAATTCGATGTATTTCGATATATATTGAAATTATTAAAAAATTATCAAAATTATAAATTATTAAAGCATGGCCATAAGGAAAGAATGATTTTCGAAATGTACTCGTCGAAATACAAAAGAGAACTAAATCGATAATTATCAAAGTCTGCAAAAAGTTTGTTTTTGTTGACATTAGGATCACGCGTCCTAAATGAAAATTTACGCGTATTAAAATATTAAATTAAATATATTTTATATCTTATGCATGTTACGAGCTATAAGATGTTTAAATAAATAAATTATTGTTTAAATGTTAATTTATTATATTCCATCTAAATACATTGTAGATTTCATTCTTTTCGTATGGTCAAACTTTTATAATTTATACTGTATCTTACGTAAATATATGACGTGTAATGTTAACATTAGTTTTTGTTCATTTTAAATATCCTATCTAAATCAATGAAAGAGTCACGTGGTTATACTGGAAGACGAACAACCAATCAGAATAGAGCTACCTTGATCCTGTCTTCATTTACGTAGCAGAAGGCAGCCGTGATGGATCTCCTGAAAGTGTTCTTTGGTTTCTTCACATTTTCAATACTTTTTTCATTTATTTATGGAATTTCGTTTAACAAATTATACAATAAATTATAACAGAAATCGTATGGTATGTAATGTGAATTTAATTTTTATAATATTTATCGTTTATCAATGATTATTTCATCATATCTTTTTTAATGACTAAATTTGTTAATAAATTATATATATATCATTTTTTTGTTTTCTTCATTATCGATTTCATAATAGAATTTCATACTTAATTAACAGTGTTTCGTAAAATCAATAATAATGAAAATAAAATTGATATAAGAAAAAAAAAAAATACAAATAACGAAAACAATAACGGACGAAAGGAAAAAATAAAAAAATCATTTTGTATTTGTCATCATATCTCATCGGTATATAACTATCGTTAAGTGGTTAAATTATCGAATGAGAATAAAAATAATCACACCTGAATGATAATAAAAATGCAATCAAAAGGAAGGAAAGAAAGAGATCTATGTGAGACATTAGGGACTAAAATGTTTAAATTGTAGCTTGTTATTTTAAATATATTCTTTCTTTTTTTATTATTATATATAAATTAGCATCGAATATAGAATATACATGATTTATATAATGTTTAATTATAATACATATATATATATATATAGATATATGTATTATAATTATCCATTATTACAATAGAGTTAGTAGTAATAGTAATAATATTAAAATGTGCTACTCCAACAGGAAAAAGAAAAATAACAAATACCGCTGAAAGTTTTACATCACGGATAGTATAAAACTGAATTTTTTAGTTTTAATTTTTCTGAAAATAATATACAATGTATATACGTAAAATAGAATAATTTACTTGATTGTGTTTTTTGATAGCAAAAAAAAGAAAAGAAAGAAAGAAAGAAAATGTAATCCATCTAGACTTGAGAATCTACGATTTCTAAATTACGTGTCTAGTTGTTTGTTATTTGCTAAATGTTTCTTATAGGAATTTTACATTTTAGTACGTATATAAAAAAAAATATAAAAGGAACTAGACATTTTTTATAAATTTTAAACAATATATCAAAAACTAATGAATGGCTGAAGACGTATTTTCTTATTTTTATCATAAAATAGTCTGTCGATAGTTCATCAAAATACTTGAATGAATTGTGTGGTTTCTCTACGTGTAAGAGCACGGCAAATATCATTTGGAATAAGTCAAAAAATTTGAGCTTTGAGTTTACGGCACACAAAGAAGTAATTATCTATTTCATAGAAACAAAACACATGAGTGCGCACGCCATACACAACACACACACACACACATACATACATACATATACTGTTCAAGCGTTTATATAAAGATCAATAATAGTAGGAGGTTTCTTTCTTTTTGTCAAAAAATATAAGGAGCGCCATTATATGTAACTTAATATAGTAACTTGAATTATTTTCTTCGTTTCCTTTTTCTTTTATAAAATTTTACTTAAAATCTTATTTAAAATATTATTTCGTTATACTTGTGTTGAAACGTTACATTATATAAAATAGAATTTATTATAATTGATACTTGTAATATTCTATGTAATATCAAATTCTTTTTTGATCTTAAATAAATAGATATATTTATATAATAACGTATATATTTTGTTTTTCTTGAAATGAAATAGGAATACTGTGGTATGTATGAAGTAATAAATTGTTTTAGCTATATCAATGACATTACTGAAATATTCATTATTTATCCATGTAATATGTTCATGTTATATATCAGAAATCATCTCATCTTATGATTTATAATAATGTATCACTTTCTTTAGATAAATATTACTCTTTATATATCTTATCTTATATATCATATCTTATTTACATTTTAAAAATTTGAAAATATAATATAATTATTGTAGCTAAATTATTTCTTTCACATTGTTACATATAATATTAAATTCATGAACACTGATTGCATATTTATTTTTACTAAAACTTGATCATTTTGATTAAATAAGATTTTTCGTTATAATGTTAGTTCATATTATTAAATCAATTAAAATTAATCTAAATTGTTAAAAATTAATATTTATGATTTCTGCAACTTAAAAAGATCATTAAATTTAATTTGATGAATTTAATATTATATAATGATTATACTTACATTGTTATAAGTGTAATAATAATTATACAATCTGTGTATTTAGTATTTATAAATACTAATTATTGGCAAAAATTCAATATTTTTTTTATGAATTTAAGCCTTTATGTTTTCGTTTCATTCTTGCGTATGGACCAATTTCAGGATCCATTACAAAATCATATAATACTGATGTCCAAGAATTATGTTTAGGTAGATCATCATAAAATTCAGATGCAATTCGTTTTACCTGAAAATAAATATATTTTATGTATTTTAAACGTATATTTCTATAATCATAAAAGTAAATATATATATATATATATATCTTTTTTTTTTTATGTAAAATGACAGATTATACTTCAGGTAATCGTGAACCAGGAACAGCAGGAAAATCATGATGCTCATTGTGATACCCAACATTGAATGTTATAAAATTTAAAGGTCCATAATAGCTGTAAGTCTCAAATCCCTTTCTATACATATAATGTTCTGATATAAAGTGACCTGCTACAGGATGCAATCCCATCGCCATAAGTGATCCACCAATTAAATATATCAATATTTTACCACCTGATATATACACAAATATACATATTACAATAATATAAAAATATTTCTTTTTATATCTACTGAAAGTATAAAAGATTTACTAGGTTCTTACCAAAGAAATACCACAAAATTGCATCAAATATTAATTGTATAGCTAAGTTGACATACTCAAGCATTAATGGCGCTTTCGGATAAGTTATTAAAGGACGAAAGGCATAAAAAAATGGTTGCAAGCATATCCAACAAAATTTACCAAATGTCGTGCAAAATAATTTTGCTTCTAGTAAAGTTGGTAAATCTGTATCAAGTTTTTCATCTCCCTGATACTGTATATAAAAATGTCATGTTATTTCAAGACTTTTATTAACAAAAATCTATCAATGATTATTAATATAATATACTCACACGATGATGTTCCAAATGATATTTTCTAAAACTGATAGATACTGGTATTCCTATTGGCAAATTAGCAAACATTCCAAACAGTCTATTGGCCATAGGTCTAGCATGCCCAAAGGCAAGATTGTGTGATATTTCATGAATTGCTAAATTATGTGAGGAGTGTATATTAGATTTTATAGAAACAAATTGCTTATATTTATTTATTGTTTGTTATTTATTTATTTACTTACCAAGCATAAGCGAATGATTAATAATACCTCCAAAACAATATGCCATTAAAAAAAGTTGTGGATAACTTAAATGTTTAGCAATAAATAAGGATAAAAATTGTACTAAAACCATTCCAGTTACTATCCATTTAAATTGAGGATCGTAGCCAAATAATTTCTTTATTTGTGGATATTTTTCTGCAATAAAGACAATAAATTAATTCTTAATAATGACAAATGTATATTTGTATGATTAATTATAAAATTATCAAATTATAATACAAATTATTTCTTATGTTAATTATTTCAAATAAATATAGTTGAATTAAAACATAAATTATGCGTATACAAATATAGACATCATAATATATTATATACATTAAAAATCATGATTTTAAGTAACAAATTGTATAATATATTAACATATATACATACATACATACATACATATATATATATATATATATATATATATATATATATATATGATACATAATATATAAATATAAGATATATATCTCTTCTCTACAATATAATAAAATTGAGAATTTCTTAGATATGATTATTACCTGACTTCATCGATAAATCTTATAAAAAATGTTCTGGCACAATCAGAGTACACAGAAATAAATTTATTGATAAGAACATCACGTACAATCGGTGTATAAATTTATTATACATGTACGTACGTTTCGTATATGTTAAAATATACAATAACAAAAGTTATATTTTTTCTATTACCTAATATTATTTTACGACGACTAGCGTGTGGTTCTTCGGTATAAGTCCATTCGAAGTCTGTTCTTGAAACGTGTTGTCCCATCTCTTCTTGACATGAACTTTCACGAAACAAGAATGATCACTTTTGCCGATAATTTCGCCGAATCGTATATATATGTATGTTCATATATTATATATATATACCATACCGAACGAACAGGAATATTGTGTTATGTGCGCATGCGTATTTTACGAGTTAAACCGATGATAAATTATTGCTCGATAGGTAATATCGATTGTTTATTCGAATTAATACAATAGAGCCAAAAATGATATGTGTTATTAAAGATGAATGAGAGAAAATAAATAAGATGGTAGTAATGGGAATAAATTGAACGTTTATTTATTTATTATCGGCATTGTAATACATAATATGATGATACATATGTACATAAACGTTATCTATCGATTAGTTAAAGTTTCGAATTTAAAATGTAACCAGTCTGATAATCGATATATCCAAATCGAGAGTATATCGATACTAGAGTTATCAATATCGAGATGAAATTAGATGTTTGACACGTCGAACAACGTCAAAGATTTATATGTAATAGTATGTGTGCTTTTACGGTCAAGTTATCATAAATTTAATAACTTTATCATTATCGTTAAAAGCGTTAAGATCGTTCGATGATAAACTCTTAAAATGCTCTTAATAGGTTATGAAAAAGTATCACTTGTTACAATGTCGTAGTAGATATTTAAATTTTAAATATTGATAGAGGTTAGACTTGCAGCTGTCGTGCGATGTGAAATTTTTGAGGTCTAATTAATTAAAAAAAAAAAAAAAAAAAATTTATTTCGAAATGTCGAAATTTAGGATGCTTCCGCGTACATCGCGGATCGTAGCACTTTGTTCTGCTGCGAATTTTATAAATGCAGCTGATCGAGTTATTATGCCGATAGCCATAGTTCTTATGACAGATGAATTTAAATGGAATCTCCATTGGCAAGGATGGATATTATCCGCATTTGCATTTGGCTATTTTACTAGTCAGGTATGGAATAAAATATGTTTAAATTAATTGACATGAAAATTATGTTAAATGAATAATTTGGTTGTGTTATGTTAATTGATATTATATAATATTAATTAGATTATTGGTGCAAGTATAGCAAGTCGTTTTGGTTGTAAAACAGTACTAATGTTGGCCGTTTTATTATGGTCTATAAGTACCGTTGTAACACCTCTTTTGGCACAATCTGTTCCGTTACTTATAATCTGCAGAGTGATTCTAGGCCTTGGCGAAGGATTAGGTAAGGATTTTAATAGAACCAAACAATTTCAATATGTCAGGTACGTAATTGTGAATGTTTTAGGCTTGCCAGTGATATTTCATTTATTTGCGCACAGTGTTCCAATAGAAGAAAGATCAAGAGCATTTGGTTATCTTGTGGCTGCTGGTTCTGTTGGTCAAGTTGTTGCATCGGTTGTAAGTGTTTTTAAAATTTAGTTATAGTTGCATGCATTTATCTATAAAAATGCATTAATTATTTCTTTATTATTATTATTAATATTATTATTGTTATTATTGTTGTTGTTGTTATTATTATTATTATTATTATTATTATTGTTGTTGTTGTTGTTGTTGTTGTTGTTGTTGTTGTTATTATTATTATAATTTTTATTATTAGATATGTCCTAATTTGTCCTGGCAAAGCGGATTTTATTTATTTGGTAGTATTGGAATTGTTTGGACTTTGCTGTGGCTAGTATTATATCAAGAAACGAATTCTCAGGATGAAATTCCTCTCTTTGTACCAAAGGTAAATTCTTTTTACAATATCAATAATTTATATATATATATATTTATATATGAATAACATTTTTTTAACTATCTTTTTAGGTAACACAAAATAGAAGTTTACGTTGGACTGAATTCATTACGCATTGGCCTTTATGGGCTTTGTATATAGCACATTTTGCAATGAATTGGAGTAATTATATAATTATGCAATGGTTACCCACTTACTTGGCGAGAAATATATCTGCTAATAAAGAAAGTATTAGTTTAACAGCACTTCCATACATCGTCAATTCTCTTGTTGGTATTGGTAATGTATCTTACAGAAATGTTTTATTTATTTATTTATTTTTTTTTTTTTTTCAAAACAAATTTATAGAATATAATAAATATTAAAATTTTTATCCAGTTGCAGGATATAGTGCTGATAATCTTATACAAAAAAGATGGTCCGTCTTGTCTGTAAGAAGACTGATGACAAATATAGGATTAATAGGGCCAGGAGCATTTTTATTAGCATTTTGTGCAGTTGATAATTTACTTGCCGCAGTAATGTGAGCATTCTGAAATATTTTTGTGTGTAATAATATACAATGTTTATTATATATTTTTATATGCTAATTGTATATATACTTGTATCGAACAGTTTTATTTCTATATCAATGGGACTTTGTGCATGCAATTCTTCTGGGCATCTCAGTAATCACGCAGACATAGCACCAAACCACGCAGGAATTACTTTTGCTGTTTCAAATACGATCGTACGTATTTCTCTTTCTTTTTTTTTTTCTTTTTTTTTTTTTTTTTGAAGAAGGCTATGTATATATTAGTTTTAATTCGTCAATTAAATTTCTTCCAGGCAACTATTCCTGGTATTTTGTGTGGTCCATTAACGGCTGAATTAGTAACGGCTTCTCATGGTCGATGGATGCCAGTATTTGTTTTAGCTGCAGCAATTAATTTCACAGGGGCTATAATATACCAAAGTCATAGCTCAGCACTTCCAGTATTGTGATATGATTCATTATCAAAGGACGAACTATCAGTTGTTCCAGAAAAAGGATAGCATATTTCTTTATTTGAAAGTGTATATTTACATCGAGACTGTGGTATATAGATTATACACAACAATATAGTTTTGGAATCTTAGTATATAGATCCAATATGGTATACACTTATATTACATAGAAACCATTGAAAAACATATCAAGATATCAGAAATATATTTTAAGAGACTCGTAATAGAAGATATACGTTCGATGCAGTTTAGTGCAAAGTGATGACAATTGCAACAGTGCCATTTTTTTTTTGTCTTAGATGCATAGACCGTAATTTAATGGTTAAAACTCTCGACGAACGTGTTGTATGAATATAAAATAGCACATTATCGTCTTTAATTTGTGCATCATGACGTCACGAATTAATAGGTAACATTTTGTGATATGTTTTAATATATATATATATATATATATATATATATATATATATATATATATATATATATATACATATATATACATATATGTATATATATAAATATATATATACATACATATATATATATACACACACATATATATATATATATATATATATATATATATATATATATATATATTATATTATATTATATATATATACATATGAGATTTTAATTTTTCATATAGAAAAAAATGTATATTCTGTATAAGTCAACATTGTACATAAAGAATGTTTAAGAAGCAATTTTTATATATATATCTATCTATATATATATATATATAAAAAAAAAGAAAAAACGTGCCATTCGGTTAGTTTCTTTTTTTCTTTTCATTTTTTCTTATATAGGATACAACGATAGTAAATCTTTTTTTAAATATTCCGACTGAAGGATTTGATCCAATACATCTTTCGATAGATTTAGACCATTAAAACCCATTTCAACGAATGCATTACCTTCTAAGAATTTTCCATTATTCTTCTCGTCAAAAGTTTCAATTGATTTTGTATCTACATTTTTCGTATCACTCATCGATCCTATATTTTCTGCTATATCATTATCGTTCTTATGTGTTTCGATTTCATATTTCTCTAAATTATTAATATCGTTTTCATTAATGCAAGTGGTATAATCGAAATCTTTTTCAATATTCTCGTCGAAGTCATTTTCAGATTCATTTACGTTGATATTTAAATCTTTATCTTTCATCGTATCAAGTTTATCAATATTCGTGGTATAATCATCTAAATATTTTTCTATCTCGGTTGTAACTTTAGATGATATTTTCTCTTTCAATAAATCATTTTCATTTGAATTTAATGAATTTGATTCGAAGTTTAAGATATCGTTTATATTCCATAATCGTTTTTCTGTAAACAACGAACGTTTTTTATTAATATCTTTTTTTTCATCCCTTACAATATCTTCCTTAAATAATTCCTTGGTTGGGGAAGTATTTGTAGATGTAGATTTTAAATCAGTCCATTGATCTCGTTTTGAAAATAACTTGTTCTTAATACGTTCGACGTCTCGTTGAACTATTGTTTTAGGTTCCTTTGAATGTTCATTGATACTTTTTAATACGTCTCGATTCATCGTCGAATCAGCGTCTTGTTTTATTTTATTTACATTGCACGTAGTACTTTCCAAAATGTCATATAATTTTCTCATACGTGGATTTGACATATATTTATTTTTTTTACGATATTGATATTTTTGAAATTGTTCCCAATTAGTTTTCATATTCTGCACGTCCTGATCGATTTTATTTAATTTCAACGATGTCGTTTTATCTGAATGTAAAAAGAAATCGTTATATTTCATGAACGCAGGATGTGTTTATTTATTTTTTTTTATTTATTTATTTATTTTTGTTTTTTTTTTTTTTTTTTTTTTGGTAGATGAAATTATACAAAATTCGAATTTAATCATAGGACTTACGTTTATTGTCCGATACATTCGAAATTTTATTATTTTTCGTTGAGGTTGTCTTGTTTAAAATAAATGGTAAAAACGTTTGATCCTCCAGTATGTTTGTCATTTTTTCTTCTTTTTCGAAAACATTAATCGAACTATTTATAGAGGGATTTAATTTTGGTAACGATGCAATTTGACGAATTTTACCCTTTGTAACATCTTTTTTAACTGTAGTTGTTGATTTAGAAACTCTTACATCTGTATAATAAATAGATGTCCCAGAAATTGATTAACTGGTAATTAATTTATCATTTTTATATTAATGAACAATGATCATTCATTCTTACATTCCAATACCTTTTAACGCATCGTCCTTTTGAATATCTCCAAAAGGATTAAATTCATATACGATGTTGTTCGTCGCAGAGATCCTTTTTATAGGTTGCCACGTATGTGCTGTCCTTTTTATCCAACGTGCATTTTCCGTATTCTATTAAACGCATAAAATTATTAAATTATTCATTGAATTAATAGATTAAGATTATTTTGTCATCTTCAATGAAAATTGTCACGTACGACATTCTGTTTAATTTTATTTTTTCTCGCAGACATTCTTCTCCCATTATTTGATCGTTCTTTAGCGTTATCGTATTTAGAAATAATTTTTGATTTGGAATCGGACGGATCTACATCAGAATCCAATTGATTATCACAATGTAAGGAACATAACGCTTCCGATATTTTCTGTTTGTCGATTCTGGCCAATCTGTTTCTATACGATATTTGAAAATACAAAATTTGTCTATGATTATTCCTTCCCTTTTTTTTTCTTTCCTTTTTTCTTTTTCTCTTAATATATATTAAAAAATTATTTAGATCTTACTTGTTGTAAACGTTAACGCGAATGTACTCCCTTAAAACTTTTTCAGGGCTCGTGAAATGTTGAAAATTAAATATCACTTTGTCACCTTTTCTAACGAATAAAGGATAAGCTCTGAAAATATTCTTCTGTGTTGGATTCGATTTTCGTGATTTCTTGTTAAAACTGAAACTTGACAACTCATTTTTCATCTTTTTTTTTTTTTTATTTTTTTTTTTTTATTTTTGGAAATTATTTAGAAATAAATAAGGCTATTATTTATTCAGAAATAAATTCACGAAATGTTCTACAATATACAGGATGATCTATTTATGACTCGAAATTTTATACATCAAGGATTTGTTAATTCGTAATCATATAAAGTTGAATATTTTTATATGAACATACGTATGTACATAAAATACGTCTCCTAACAGGATAACACAAGAGAATTACGTTGTACGCCAAGAGAACTTTTATTATTGGGAGATTATTTTGCACGAATTGTTGTCGACTTTATATGTCCTCGAAACAAAAAATTAAAATGTCAATAAATAAATATCCTCTTTCAATGATTAGTAGCTTTATCACGAAATATTTTTACGAACATACATAAATAAATACATATAAATATAGATGTGCACGTGTTTATCAAATAATTTCTATTTTTCATTTTCATTTTTTTATATTAATGTAATTATGAATCTCGTGAGTACTATGTTAGGTATCAACAACCTGTATATGTAAACTGTACACGTAATCACATGAATATAAATATGTAGATATTATAATTACCTGTTCGAAGTTTTGACTTTGATCTCGGTCTTCGTAGATTCTTCGTCGGGTTCTTTCGTTTGTACTTTTTGTTCGACACTTTGAACGAAATAAGATAATCCTTCGAGGCGACACTTTTCTTCCCGATTTTGCGATCTCAATCCCCGAATGGAATTTACGCGGTGCGGTAAAAATCTAGGAAGATAATGGGATCGCGAACAATTCGGGAAACCACTTTCGATATAAGCCAGTTCCGAAAAACTTCGTCAAGAGAAAAGAATTATTTTTTTTTTATTTCTTCCTTTGATTTTTTCCTTCTCTTTTTTTATCTTCTTATATATAATCCTAAGATTTCATTGGGAAGTTAATAAATATACATTCCGGTCAAACGTTAACGCACCATTTATTTTTGTCCGATAGCAATTTTCTTTTCTTTTCTTTTTTTTTTTTTTTTTTTTTTTTTCTTTTGAGAAAGAAATCGATTACCATCGATCACCTATCGACAAATTATTCGATTAAATTATTATTTTTTTTTTCTTCTTTTTTCTTTTCTCTATTTATTTATTTATTTATTTTTTTTTTATTATCTTCGTCATTATCATTTGAAATAAAAAATGAAATAAAAGATCGTCGTTATTATACGAAATAAATCGTACGCTTAGATAGGTATTTATCAGTCTTTATTTCGTAACTAATCGACAGATCAAAATATATTTATATATACATATACATATATATATATATACATATATATATATAAGTATATATATATATATATATACATATACATATACATATATGTGTATATATATACGTTAACACAGTGTCCTATAACGGTAGACACAATCTAGGAAGGAATGGGATTGTCGGGGTTTGATTTAAGGAAATTTATTTTTTTTCTCTCGTTTAATCACGATGCAATTTTTATGTTTGATTTATGGCAAAAGCTAAATCAAAACTGTATAACTTTATATTATATATTATAATACTTTGTGCGATTTCTCATCGAACCAAGTTTGACTAATTCATGAGTTATCACTCACGTTTTGTGATAATCATCAAATTTGACGATGATGATAATAATATTTATAATATTAATAATAATATTAATAATAATAATAATAATAATAATGATAATAACAATAATAATCATAATATTAATAATAATGATCATAATATTAATAATAATGATAATAATAATATAGGATCCTTGCTCTCTTTTCACAATTGCGTTTGAAAAAATAGACATTCAGAGCCGTTCGGGTGATCCTCTTAATTCTTTTGCTTTTTTTTCTCTTTTTATTTTTTTTTTTTTTTAACATTTTCTATAGCACGTTTTTTCTCTCTCTCTTTCTCTCTCTCCCTCTCTCTCTC
The DNA here is from genome assembly GCF_910589235.1 of Vespa crabro. Taxonomy (NCBI): domain Eukaryota; kingdom Metazoa; phylum Arthropoda; class Insecta; order Hymenoptera; family Vespidae; genus Vespa; species Vespa crabro. The sequence continues at coordinate 13,250,947 of NC_060957.1, forward strand.
TCTCTCTCTCACACGTAGGTCATTTAAATCTCTTTCTCTCTCTCCTTTTCAATATTGTTAAAATAATAATGATAATTATTATTATATTATGTTGATCGTTAAGTTAGCAGCAAAGTGCGACTAGAGTCATTACAAACTCACTATACGGCGGGGAAGTACGTTTTCCTGCGAGAATTATATTTTCTTTTTTTTTTTTTAATGGGGTTCGTCTTGTATTGTTGTGTACATATGTATCCTTTCTATGTACTTACAATTCAGCCGAGGCACCTTTGACACGCACTTACTTTATTCGCTTTACGGAAAAATCGTAATGGAAGATGTATAAAGGGAAGAAATTGAAGCATTGGAGGTAGCGCGCGTTTGTTATTAACGAACGGAGCTGAAAATCGAAGGAGATCATTCTTTTTTTTATTTTTTTCTCCCCTCTTATCTCTTTTTTCGTCTATGAAAAGAGTTCTCCTCGAAGAAATAGAACTTTGATATTTTATTATATTTTTTGTTTCTTTTTTCTTTCTTCTTTGTTTGGTAAACAAAAAAAAAAAAAGAGAAAAAAGAAAAATAAGAAAAAGGAAAATGATCATCACTTGTACGCGTCGTTGTTGATTGGCTTAACTAGAAAGAATTAAATAAATAAATAAAAAAAGAAAATAAATAAATACAAAAAAGAATAAATCAATAATTAAATATATCAATAAAAATTGATCATTAACTTTAATAGATTTTCGATCTCCGTTCGTTAAGAAATAACTGCAAGGAAATATTTTCATCGCGCGCGATAATGCAAAGGTACTTTTGCTAAAAACCATTCTTTCTTTTTTCCATTTCTTTTTTTCTTTTTTTTTTTTTTTTTCTTCTTTCGTACGGTTCGTTCTTCGCGGATTTTCTAATTTTGATATTTCGTTGCCTCGCTAGGCAAAACGACGCGTTTCGTCAGGCCTGGTTGGGCGTCGTAAACGTCAGATTCGATTCGTTCATCTTCATGAGTTGTTGCCTTCTCAAATCTCTTGGACGGGTTGCCGGATTGCAAGCACTCATTGATGAAACTGCAAACCGTATTTACGTAGACCTCACGGTACATTGCATAATGTTTTACATGGGGTGAATTTGTAAAGAGGACAAGTTGTACACGTACACCGCGTTCTGCGCGTCGGCTTGCGAATTTTTCAACGTCCTGAAAATATAATATAATACGTTATGTTCAAGATGATACATTGATTTAATATAAATAATTGATTTAAAATCTATTATCCCGTTTGAACTCTACTTTTATCTTTTTTTTTTTTCTTTTTTTTTCTTTTTTTTTCCTTTTTCTTTCATATCTTTTTTTCGTTTCTTTTTTAACCAACGTCATTGCATCTCTGAATTTGACGCTTAAAAGAGATACGAGAATGATAATTATTAATCGTCCCTGTCGATGCAACGATATTAAATTAATAAATCAAAATAATCAATCGTAAAATATGATCAAATAAATGGCTGATGATTATTGTTGTCATATCTGTGGTGACATAAGTATTTTATCGTTTAGTCGTCCGTTATTAACGTTCGAATTAAAAGAATTAACATTTTAGCTGACTAGATGATTTGAATAGAAAAAAAAAAAAAAAAAAAAAAAAATGCGTCAATTAATTACGTTTCGCATTGATTACACAATTATGCTCGATGTTTTCCTTTTTCCCTTTTTATATGGATTACAATTAATATTAAAAAAAAAAAAAAAAGAGAAAAGTATATTTCTGCAAATTCCAAAAAGTTATTTGGTTGTTTAGTTGTTAATGAAACACGAATAATTTCGATTTAATAAAATGTAAGCGAACGCGTCAGCTGTTTTTACATTTGATTTAAAGAATATTCTGATCAACTAACGGCAGCTGGAATCAATGTGTCGGTGTTCGAGTAAAGAAAGAGTTGCGGCCAAGAATAGGATTCTTCCATCAGTGCGAATGGATTAGATTGAATGGTGAAACCTCGTCCAAGTGCATGAGCGATCACCTGTAAAAAAAAAAAGGAGAAAGAAAAAAAAAATCAACAAAAAAAAGAAAGAGAAACGTATAAGTATATTTATCGATCAGGATTTATAAAAATCTTCATCAATCGATCTTATCTTAATTAATTTACATTTAATTCTCTTTTTACACGATCCTTTTTTATTCTTCTCTTTTCACGTTTTAAAAAAGAAAAAAATGATTCTATTCTTAGATGTTATAATATTTCGATATTATGAATGGCACATGACGTTATTTTCTTTGAGAAATATACGTCTTTACTTTAAATATAAAGTGTTTGAAAAAAAAACAAAAAAAAAAAAAAAAAAAAGAAAAAACAAAAAAAGAAGAAAAAAAAAGCAATTCCATTAAAAATAGACTAGAATTTGATTCAGTGATTTTCATACTTTTCTTTTTTCGTCTCGAAAACAATTTATCGCTCGTATTGGCTTTTCACAATATTTGGATGCGTCCTTCTATCTTTTTTTTTTTTTTTTTGTTTTCGGTATTCTTTTTTTTCACTTCCGGAACAAATCTATCGCGTAAATGAAGAATTAGATGTATCGTTATAAAATAAATAGATACATAAGTAAAAAAGTAATAACCTCAAAGAACCAGAACATTGATAGGAAGATTGTAATGAAGAAGGACATCGGTATATTCGTCAGAGGATGTCCACCGATGATAGCACTGATAGCTTTGAACAGAGACGTAACTCTTCTTTCACCTGGTGCACTGTCAAAGATCACACCCTTCACTTGCGACTGAGGAATAATATTAACAATGAATTATAATGATTCAATATATTATATATTGAAGTGAATAATATATATTCAGACTTGAGAAAAAGAAAAATAAAAAAAAAAAAAAAAAAGAAAAGAAAATAAATAGAAAGGAAAAGAAAAAGAAAGCAAAGCAAAAAAAGATTACGATCTAGGAAAAAAATTATGTTTCGTTACTTGTATCGGTGAATCCATTTGTTGCATCGCGATACTGATGTGTTGATAAAGCAAAGCTCCACCATTGCTGAATATATGAAAGAATATCGGATGATCGTTCAGACTGTTTTTAGCGATCACCTGTAATAATCGTTTGCCTATATAAGGCATTTTATTCCTTCGTCCAAATAGACATTCCATCGGTGCCGTGTAACGAAGAGTGATGCAACTGCAAATTATTTAATACTATGATATCAACTATGATTTTATTGAAAATATTTATTCAAACGTATACAAATAATATTGACGTTTTACTTATTATCGTTAAAACGTTATATATCCGAACGACGGATATATTTCATTGTTATCTTTACAATCCCTTATCTATGGCCAATTCCGAAAAATTTCGCTTTTAATTAATCCCTGGAATTTTTTTTTACGTTTTTACCGTTTTTCTTTCTTTCTTTTTTTCTTTTTTTTTTTCCTCCCCTTATAGGAAGAAACATCTCAAACTATTTTAATTTAAATGCAACTATCAAATCAAGTTTTTACGTGAGATTTTTAACGATGTCAATTGTACTTTAGAAAATCCCCCACCCAATCCCCGCCAAAAATAGACAGACAGACCGCGGCACGTAAGTTAACACGCGAATATATATATGTATATATATATATATATATATATATATATATATATATATATATACATACATATTTCGCATACAAGGTATTAATTAATAACTATTATCGCTGACACGTGTACATGCTGATCGATTGCACCAGCCAATATTTAAAGCTGCCAATATGTCTCGAGTAAGGTGCTTAAAAAAAAAAAAAAAAAAAATAAAAAAAAAAAACAAATTAAGGCAATCGTTATGGACCTTCGCCGGCGACAAAATAAAACTTAAGGCAGATGGAAGAAGGGAGATGAGTGATATAAAAAAAAATAAAGAAATAGAAAAAGAAGAACAGAAGAAATAAAAAAAAAGAAAAAAGAAAAAAAAAAAGAAAAAAAACGGAAACCGGTCCTAGTCAGGTGAACAGCATCTGTGGAAAGCCGGCAGAAACGTGCGGTCGATAATCGTCGACTAGAAACGTAAAACATCACCGGCTGTCGTGCTATTTAAACGTGAAAATTATAATCAAAATTTTTCTCGAACGAAATATTTTTTATGAACGAGATAAAAGATAAAGATTCCTTCTATTTCTTTTCTTTCTTTTTTTTTTTTTTTCTTTTTTAATAAATCACAGCGACGAAAACTTTACAACGAATAAAGTATCTATCTAATTGTTGAATCACGATGCTGACCTTGAAATTCTAATGACAGAGTATGAGTAAGCGAATGATAGATAGATAAAAAGAGAGAGAGAGAGAGAGAGAGAGAGACACGAGGTTACGTTCAAAAGTATCCTACCTCTTTTCCTTATAGATAGCACTGTATTTAGCCAAATATCTGTCTTGACAGCCAGCCCATCCAAGTAAAACGACAAGTGGCCGTTTGTCCTCTTCATAAACGAAGACGAATTCCTCCTTATGATCCTGTCCATTATTCGTCGAAGAAGTCAACGTCGTTGGATCCTTCGGCGATGGTGGAAAGGACGGGAACATTATGCAGTATTCCAAATCCTCTTGATCGCTCATCTTTTCCGGCATGATATCGTATAGATTACCTCGCACCTATTTGGATGCCGGAAATACGTACTCTTTCAATGCGCGTAATCTATATTTATGTAGCCGCCGTATGATGACGGCAACGGAAAAGCTAGTTAATAAGGTGATGATGACGAAGTGAAGATGAGGAAGTGGAGATATCTATGCTAGAGTATCTCGAGGAAACGAAATGAAACGTAACGTTGAGCGCGGGCTACTCGAAAGAGGGAGGTAAAACGAGGTGGTAAAGATGAAGAGGGAAAGATGTATATACGCGTATATATCTTCCTATCTCTTTCTCTCTCTCTCTCTTTCTCTTTCTTTCTCTCTCTCTCTCTCTCTTTTCAACACACACTGATACAAGCAACATATAAAAGCACCCCACCAATCGCACTAGGAAAGCTCTCCTCTCGTTCGGCACGAGCTTGCGTCGTTCCGTTCGCGTTCGTTCTTTGAAAGCGCGAAAGCGAATCGGAGGATCGATAAATGGAGTTTCCTGAAGGTGCACGCGAGAGCTAGCTCGCCTCGTGTCCAGCTCGAGCAAGACTATTTTATACGGAGAGTTATTTTCTCTATGTTTCTCTCTCTCTCTCTCTCTCTCTCTCTCTCTCTTTCTTTCCCTTTTTGTTTTTTCTTTTCTTTCTTTTTTCTTTCCTCCTTTCTTTTTTCCTTTCTTACTTTTTCTTTCTAAAGGAGAAAGATCGAAAGATCGATACGATTCCTTGTAACTTTTCACATAAATTTAAGTTCCATCATAGATTTGATAATTCATCGAATGACAGGACGTTTTACGAATCAAATATCTACCGAGAGTATCGATTGACCACAACAGTGCAACGAGTTTAGAATAATTTCAGATCGTTCAATGCGCTAATTTAATTCTCGATGTGTTCATATTTTTTCATAAAAAGCGCAACGTAATGCTATCGTCTTTTTTATAACCGATAGAAAATCTCTCGTGTTCCGAAGAAGAATTTTACCGTCGTTCTTATCGGCTACGATATGATTGGTGGTTCCGTTTAACTCGTTTAACGTGAACATAGAAAATTTGATGATCGAATAATCAAGCGATAATCGAAATCATGTATTAAAAATTATGTTTCTCTTTTTCTCTTTCTCTCTCTACCTCTCACTCTCTCTTTCTTTCTCTGTGACGTAATATTCCCTCGTATGTATACTATTTTATCTAAATCTGTTCGATTCGAAATCTGTTAGAACGAGGAAAATTGAAATACGTCGATTAATTCGAAGAGAGATTGGGAGACGGCGGGGAAGAGAGAGGAATCGTTCTATTCTCGTGATTTTGATTTCCGTTTTCCATTTTCCGGAAGAAATAGAAAGTTCATATCGTTCGTACGAAAGTTCAAAGTTAAAGGGGTCGTCTTTTCTACCCTTCATCATTTACCACTCGTTTCAGTAACCTACGTTACCGACCACGTCGAGAAAGTAGAACGAGTCGGTATGATAGAAATCTCTAAGAAAATAATTAATCGTTTATTATCAAATTTCAGTGGGTAAGTCGAATCGATAATTTCGAGAAAACGCGTAGGTGGCGCCAAATATGAAAGGTATTCGCGTTGGGATGGTAGACGTTGAGCAGGCGCTCTCACCCGTTGGACCCGCGTTTGGATGCTGTCGACGCGCATGGCCGTCGCGAGTCGTAACCGAGATGCATCGAGAAAGAGGGAGATAGACCGGCCGAGATTCAAACTCGAAATCTAAACGACCGAACACTCAGAGTCACGCGAGTGGCCGCGCGATACGGCTCGGGCGTTTGAAAACGTACGGACGACGACAAAGGACGCGGCGAGTCGCGCGCCATGTGCGATCGGAGAAGTTTCAGATTAAAGAGGATCCTCTGTGTTCTATCTATCGTCAATGGCATCGTCCTACCGATCGGTGAGTATATTTCTCATAGGACGAATCGAACGGAATATTTCCTTCATTTTCTATATTTGATTCGAAATTATGCGCGCGCTTATGTCCAAGAAGTTCGTGGCGATGACTTTGGCGACGAAAAAAAGAAAAAAAAAGAGAAGGAAAGAAAAAAAAATGTAAATAATAAAAAGAACATACTCTTTTTGTTTTTTCTTTTTTTTTTTTTTTTTTTTTCTTTCATGAATAGATCATCCACGGTGTTGTCATATCGTTGATTATAATAATTGCAAATATCCACGGATCGTCAATTACAATTATTATTTCAACTCGACTCAAATTCACGATCAATTGGAAATTTGTTAACTATCATTCTTATTGGTCAATATAAAAATGTACTATTATCGATAGTTGCGTGGATATTTCGTTGAGATTGAAAATCAAGTGGCAATCGTTTGGTATGATTTTTTATACGTTGAATCGTGCCGAAAGGACCATTCAGTTCTTCAGAAATATCCAGTTGATTAAGTCGTAAAAGTTAACGATTAGTTTTATAGAGATATTTCAAACTGATGGTACGACCATCAATTACTAATTAATGACTTTATTTTCCTCTTGATTAATACGTTCGATGCTCGTTCGTGGACTCGGAAGTGTCGTTCCATTTTTTCTCTCTTTTCTTTTTCTTTTTCTGTTTTCTTTTTGTTTCTTTTTCTTTTTTCTTCTTTCTTTTTTTTTGTTCTTTTTTTTGTTTTTTGTTTTTTTTTTTTTTTTTTAATTTCTTTAACACGTAACTTTGAATTAACGGCGAAGTATCCAACGAAACGAAGAAAGTTTTGCAGTTTTCCTGCTGCGTTCAGCATGAGCTTGATATGCACGTTGAATAATAAAGACATCAATGAACAAGACCCTGGCGGTCGCGTGTTACTTCGTGCGTTTCGTGTTAAGCTTAATCGTAGTATATTCAAAGTTTTTAGGACATAAAAACTTTTACTATTCTCTTATGATTACTCTGTGTTATTTTCAAACGTTTTCAAACAAAAGATAAAAAATTATTGGCCAGACAAAACGAAGTAATATTTTTTTTTTTTTTTTTTTTTTTTTTTGAAAAATTGAAAAGCAAAAAAACGAAGAAAAAAAAGAAATATATATATATATGTGCGTGCGTGCGTGCGTGTGTGTGTGTGTATGTATGTGTGTGTGTACATATGTATATACATATGTACGTATATATAATACTAATTTTCCTTCAACATTTTTCATGCCTCAGTATTAATTCTCTCGAATTTTTTTCCCCTTCTTTCTTTTTCTTTTTTTCTGCTCTATTTTTTTCTCTTCTTTTTTTTTCTTTTTTTTTTTTTTTTTTAATCTTTACGTTTGTCTTTTAAACCAGACTTTTCTCTACAATACAGACAACGCTTTCAAGAATTTCATTAGCGTGAGAATCCTCGAGAGAGCAGTCTACGGATTACGTTTCACCCAGACATGAACGTAATTGCGTTCGGTTTTATTTAATTCTTCGCATTTTTTAACGGAATTATTATAATAAAAAAAAAAAAAAAGAAAAAGAAAAAGAAAAAAAAAGAGAAGAAAAAGATTTCTTTCTTTAACGATTATACTCATGTATATGTACGCATACGTATGTATATAATTCCCGTAAAATAAAATACAAAATATATGATAAGTATACTTCATTGATCAGACAAATATTAAGAATTATATACAAATTTCATATACATAGCTATATGTATGTGTATATCCACACTGTATATATATATATATATATATATATATATATCGATGCAAAATGGTGATAATATGCCATGCTGTTTCATTTTTATTCTCTTTTACTTCTCGATAGACGTAATACGCGGGCAAAATTGTATTCGAGCGAAATTCCATGTGAAGCTTCGCTGGGAGAATATTTCGTCGCGCACTGGACTATGAGGATGCCTATATGTTAGTAGCTATTTTATGCAGTTTAGGTATGCACCGATGCATCACGAACGTTCGCGCCACTCCTCCGTGAGGAAAGTATCGGAGGAACGCTTAAATATATCCTTATATATATCTCTACATACCTATGTATTTTATATATATATATATATATATATACATGTATATTATATAAGGTTATATACTCGAATGTTTACGACTGAAAACACATGAAATAATTCGATTACAATAAGTCGAGTGTGAGGGGATGTTGCCGATTAAATTTTTCCTCTGGATTTTTAATTATCGTTTTCTTTTTTTCTCTCTTTCTCTCTCTTTCTCTCTCTCTCTCTCTCTCTCTCTCTCTTTTTTTTTCTTGTATTTCTATCTTTATTTTTTCTTTCTTTTTCGTCCTATCCTTTTCCATTTTTTTTTTTCAAACCATTTGAAATCTAAAATCGTGACCTCGTTTCTATCCCCTTAGGATTTCTCACATGGAAGTTTCTCATCTCTTATGCAAATGAATCCACGCGTTACGTTCAAACATATATGAAACAATAGATACGCCAGAATGTTTGGAAAGTCTTTCTTTCGTGACGTATTCTCTTTAATGTTAAATCGTTCTCAATTGTTTATCAGATTTCGTTAAAATAACGAACGATATCATTTAATTATTATTGTTAACATTTAACCAATCGAATGAATTATCTTTATCGTTAGATATAAAAGATCGTAGATTATATTCTCTTAGATATTTTTCTTCTTCTTTTTTTTTTTTTCTTTTCCCTTAGAAAATAAATTATTTCATTATTTATTATTCATCTAATATCGAATATAATTGTTTTTAATTTCTTATAACAAGTCAAAAGTATCGAGCTTATTAATGATTGATTAATTATTATCTATTAATTCGATCGAAGATATTACGATACATTGTCAATATTTTAACAATATTTTCTTTCTTTCTCTTCCAAATTATTATGTCACGCATAATTAATTATTCGTAATTATCTGAAAATATTACGAAAGGAATAAGAAAATATCGTGCTTTGTTCTCGAGGATAAAATGATCGAAGAAATTACATTTCCGGTAGATCCAACGATCATTGAATTTAATTCACGTGGATTAATTTCTTTCTTTTCTTATCCTTTTTCATTTTGCAAATAATTATTTCAGACAGAATTATTCGTATATTCTCTGGAAACATTTTATCACGAAAGGAATAAGAAAATATCGTACTTTGTTTTCGAGGATAAAATTATCGAAGAGATTACATTTCCGATAGGTACACCAACGTTGATTGGACGTTAATTTACGTGAATTAATTTCTTTCTTTTGTTATCTTTTTTTCTTTTTCCTTTTTTTTTTCTTCTCCTTTTTTTCTTTTTTTTTTTTTAGCACATAATTAAATCACACATAATAATTATTAAATAATAATTAAATAATTATTAAATAATTCTTTTACAAATAATTATTCGTAATTCTCTCGAAACATCTTATAAACAAGAGGGAAATAAATTATCGATTTAGTTTGCCTTTCGCAAACGAAGTAAATATCTATATCTATCTATCTATCTATCTATCTATTTATCTTATCCGTTCGGGAAGAAGTTCTCATTCGTTGCTTCATTCGAAAGTCTTGCTTTAGCGTTTTTACTAGTGAAGAATTACTAGTGAAGAAAGTTAAGAATGAAGAAAGCAACGACGTAGAAGCAAAGAAAACGTCTGTACCATATCCCCTTGCCCGATCTTCTTTTCGTTGATCCTTACCGATCCTTCGAAGGGGAATAAACATCGGAGATTGGATTTTGGATTACCAGTATCCTTATGCTTCGAGGAATGGGAAGAAGACGGAGAACGGAATAGTGGGGATGATAGTGATGGTGATGGGTAATATAGGAATAGGAGAGGAGAGAAGAGAAGGAAGGAAGAGTGATAGAGGGGGAGAAAAGTGAGGAAGATGCAAATAAGGGAAAGGAAAGGGCGAACGTTTGAAGGTCCTCGAAAATATATAGAAGTTGAGTGTGTGATTCGGTGACACAGAAAATCAACATTTTTATACTACGAGTATTACCCGGGGCTACGAGAAATACGTATGACCATTTCTCTCTCTCTCTCTCTCTCTCTCTCTCTCTCTCGTTTGCTCGCTTGCTCTCTTTTGATATTTCCTTCGTCCCAGGACACAACGTCTTTTCATCCTTCGTCCTCAATCTCTCCCCTTCATTCTCCTTTCAGGATTTTTCGTGAAAACGTACGAACACGTACGAAATCGTAATATTTCCCACTCCCTGACCGATTTTTCATAGTACTTTTTGTCGCATGAGATAAATTTTGACTAGAATAAATATGAAGTGTGTCTGTTTATGCGTATATATATATATATATATATGTGTGTGTGTGTGTGTGTATATGAAAAAGAAAAATCAAGATAGAGATAGAGAGAGAGATAGATAGATAGATAGATAAATAGATAGAGAAAGAGAGAGAGAGAGAGAGAGGGAGGATTATGTTTGTTTTCGTTAGAATTTTAATAGGGAAAGGGGAAAAAAAACTGAGCGATTCTCTTTCATATTTTTAAGTAATTATCGAGATAAAAATGATCGATTGATAAGCGACAATGTATTATCATCGTATTATCTACGTAATATATTAAAAACAAAAAGGAAAATATGGAAAAGGAAGAAAGAAAAAAGAAAAGAAAGGAGGGAAGGAAGGAAGGATGGGAAAAAAAGCGGATATCCCATCTAGACTATATCGACGAAATGAAAATTGTCGATGACTGGGGTCATCGAATTTTTTATGAGTCGAAGTAAATCATACGATCCCGTTGGTATTCCAATAGAAATGAAATTTCATTAGGAGAATAAAATAGGACTCGCGTACGTCGACGACAAGAAGAAATGCCTTTTTATAAAAGAAAATGTCTTCGTCCTCGGAGTCCATCTCCTCCATTTGTTCCCTTCTTCTCTTTTCTTCTATTTTTTTCTGTCTGTCTCTTTCTATTTCTCCCTCTCTCTTTCTCTCTGTTCGTCTGTTTGTCTCTTTGTCTCTCCGTCTCTCTTTTTTTTTTTTGCTTTCGAACGAAAGAAACGTCCCTGAAAAGCGAGAAAGCTGGAAAAATTAGCAATGTAAATTCCATTGCTCCTGATGCTTACGTTCTCTATCATGATCGATCGGACTTCGCCATTGCTTACAAATGAATCCTCCTTCGTTTCCTTCGTATAATATAACAAAGCTTGATTTACCTTATTTAGTTTTCCCCTCTATCGAATTAGTAACACATCCATACGGATGAGATTGAGTCACATTAATAATTAACTTGAGAATAACGATTAGTTTGATTACTCTATTCGCTCTGTTGAATGAAAAAAGAAATAATAAAAAAAAAAAACAAAAAAAAAACAAAAAAAAAAATAAATAAATAATAAATAAATAAAATAGAAAAAAAACTCAATTTTATTCCCTATAGACAAAATGTTTTCTTCTTTTTCTTTTGTTTTCTTTTTTCAAACTATATTTAGATCTCGTCGGTTCATTATAATTCATACTATATATATTTTTATTCCCTATAAATTCATCTCGTGTTTTTTTCTTTCTTTTTCTCATCAGAGAAAAAAAAAGATACAAGATAATTATTTCCATTTTTTTGTCTTCTTTTTTTTTTTTTTTTTTTTTTTTTTTTGACACACAAGATCTGTCTTTACGTATTTATGTTATTCACGGCGCAACTACGTGTCGTATTCTCTCTCTCTCTCTCTCTCTCTCTCTCTCTCTCTCTCTCTCTTGCTTTCTCGCTTACTTTCTCGCTCGCTCACTTGCTATTTTTTTTTCTTTTTTTTTTTTCCACGTTCTATTTTCAAGCGTACCTGTCAAGCTCCTGACAGATTGTCCGTACGATAAGCGGCGTCGGACGAAAGAGGAATTGATTTATAATGGTCGTGCCACGTTCGTAGTGCCGATAGCGCTTGTTTCCCGTCAGACGAAACAATATTAGTTAGACGAAGCGAATCCTTTAATTTTTTTATGGTTTTGAAAACGTTTACTTATAATTTTCGAACGTTCCGCGTTCGTAGTAGCTTCGGGATAAAATAAAAGAGTCGGTATGACCTTAATTTGTGGGTGCGTTTTATTATTTTTTCACGTTTTTCTTTTTTTTTTTTTTTTTCTATTTTTGTTTCTGTGTTTTCTTTTTTCTGCTTTTTATTAGCGTAAATCAACTATGAATAGAGAACACGTGGGCCTTCCAATTAATCTTTTCGCGAATTAAATACTGCATCGAATATGATATTACTCGTTTACCTTCAATTTGTTATTAATTCGCTTGTTCTCTTTCATGCATTTTATTTTATTTTGTTATTGTTTTTCCTCCCTTTTCTTTTTTTATAATCTCTTTCTCTCTTTCTCTCTCTTTCTCTTTCACAGATCATTCTCCGTCATTTTTCGATGGACCGCAAATGGATCTCCGATTCGGTGGGAAATTGCAAATTAAAAAGGACAAATTAAAAATTAATCGGCTTCTACGTTTTTGACTCTTGTTTGTTTCTTTGTGTGTGTGTGTGTGTGTGTGTGTGCTTTTTTTTTACTGTTTTAATTTCTTAGTTTTTTTAGTTTCGTCGAACAAATGCCGCGAGGACCGACAAATATCGCGTTTTTATCGTGCGAGACTAATTCCCGATTAACGAATAATTCACCCGAATAAGCACATTTTGACGATGAGAGAAGAAAATAAGAAAACGTATTTTTATTAAATTTTATTTTTCGTTTTTGTGACGAATAACGATACATCGAAAAAAAGTTTTATAACATGTTCGAAACGTTTGATTTCGCTTATGAGATTCGTTTCGTTCTATTTGAGGAGAGAGAAATAAAAAAAAGAAAAAAAAGAAAAATAAAACAGAAAAAGGAAAAAATTAGGAACGTAACAAAATTAAGAGACCAGATAGAGTACATTTTATCTCATTTGAAATAATATTTTATTTCATTTAGAATAATAATTTATGTCATTATCCCAATTACTCTTTCTCTTTATTTCTTTCGAGGTCGTTCTCTTGTCCCTCTCCATCCCTTGTCCCTCTCTTCATCCACCAATCTTTATTTCCTCGAGTTAAAAATGATCATCTAGAAACTGGACAAATATGAATAGTGTTGTTGGGTGTGCTAGGTAACAAGGATATTCGATAAATTATTTCTTCTCTCTCTCTCTCTCTCTCTCTCTCTCTCACTCTCTTTCTCTCGTGCGCGCACGCTCGAACTCGTTAGTATTTTAGACACGTTATCCATCTAACAACGAAAATAACATGACCTTAATACAATTTCGTCTCATAATAAAATATAAGGTATCGACGAGGATTATATGCAAAAGCCTTATGATATTGAGACGTAATTAAAACCTTAATAAGACAATGTAGGTCATTACGCGCGAGTTCGATTATTACGATCGATTAATCCAACGTCGATTGAGATATTGATAAGATAATATATTTCCTTATTTTCCCCTCCCCGCCAAAAAAAAAAATAAAAAAAAAAAAAAAAAGAAATTAAACGGAAAAAGTAACGAAAAAGACAAAAACGAAAGAAAAAGAAAAAGAAAAAAGATCGAAACACGCAATTGAAGTGCTTTATTATAAAATCTATCGAGTATAAAGGATTAATATTTAATTTAGGATTTAAAGAATAATTACACTTCAACGAAGGGATGAATTAAATTAACGACGGATAGAAACTTCTGGAAAACTAGGCTCTGATCGATATGAGGGGTTGGGGATGGAATGGGAGGGTAATAGGATAGGATAGGTAGCCAGGTAGAGTTAGACCTGGAATACGAAGGGCATATGCACATACAAAAACATACATGTGGACACAAACGCATACTAATGCACATACGTAAGTGTATGTGTGTATTTTAGGATTACTGAATCATTACTTAAGGCTTTAAGGGAAAGTTCGAGTCGAGATCGTGTCGAAGTTTGTTCGATGGTCGTCTACGAAGAGACAAACGATATGTACATCGAAGGTTCAGTGCCCAAATCGACGTGACACCGCAAACGTCTTGCTAAGACTATTTCCGAGCGAAGACATTGACGAAGGACAGATTAATCGCATTACCGATTGTCGAACGGCCTTTGTAGATAGGAGTAAGTCTTGGTCAGTAAATACCGAATCTATACCCGAGTATATAACCTCTTTATATACATACACGTAGCTAGGCTAGCTAGCTTAGCTTTAACTATGTCGATCTTCAGCATCGATGTCAACTTAATCTACCATCCACACCGTCTACTGTCGAGTTTAATTAAACTTTTCCAACGAAATTCGCCAGTTTTACTCTCTCTCTCTCTCTCTTTATCTTTCTCTTTCTTCTATTTCTTTTTCTCTTTCTCTTTCTTTATCTTACTCTTTGTTAACCAGTAATCAGCTTTTGTCTATATATACATATATATATATATATAGGATATATATATATATATATAGGATATATACGTATGTGTATGTATCTTCTATTCACCCTGTATTTTCTCTCTCTCTCTCTCTCTCTCTCTCTTTATCTTTGTCTCTGTCTCTGTCTCTCTATCTTATTCCATGTTAACCAGCAACCACCATTCGTCCCTACATATATATATATATATATATGTAAGCGTATGTGTATATGTATATCTTGTATTCACATTACATTCTCTCTCTCTCTCTCTCTCTCTCTCTCTCTCTCTCTCTCTTTGTCTCTGTCTTTCTATATGTATCTTTGTTTCTCTATTTCTCTCGCATTTTACAACGAGTAAGAGAAACGAACGAATTACTTTCTATCACCAACGGCGAAGCTTTGTTGGCCTCTTTAATCGCTTCTTCCTTAACAAAAGTAAGTTCTTTTCTTCCCTTCACTTCCCTACTATACTCTAACCTTCCGCTCGACCGCATCCTTGAAACTAGTCTGCAATGAGATCTCTCTCTCTCTCTCTCTCTCTCTCTCTCTCTCTCTCTCTCACTTTCTCTATTTCTCTCTTTTTTCTCTCTCTCACTCTCTCTCTCTTTCTCTCTCTTTATCATTATTTTATTTTAATTAAAGATGAATATTTATTGATAATCATATTGAAAGGATCGGAGGAGAGGAGTTAATTATCGAAATATTTTACGATTGAGATGTCAATAATATATTAGTGAAAACCTTGTAGACGATTAACGACAGCGTTTCTCTTAATTACGTATTTCGCTTTAATTAACTTTAAGTTAGATTTTGAGATGAGAAAATCTTCATCGTCATCATCTCTCTCTCTCTCTCTCTCTTCCTCTCTCTCTCTATCACGACGACATCGAAAGTCGAAACTTTCGTGCTTTCGATATTCCAAAGGTAATTTAAGCTTCGTTAACTTCGGTCCGCTTCGACGAAGTAAATAAAAACGACTTTTCAAAGTTAAACGCTTATGCTTGCGCTCGTTCTCGCGCAAGGGGTACCGTTCGTGGTATGCGTTCATGTGATTTCTACACGTCATCGATTTATTTACTTTATTTATTCACCTACGGTCTTATTTGATTTTCGAACT
>NC_060957.1:13271866-13279366 GCF_910589235.1 Vespa crabro
TATTCTGCTGTTAATAATGTTAACGTACAAGAACTAGAAAATCAAAAGTTAAAAAAAATCCTGAGAAAAGTTTGACAGATAATTAAATAACAATAAATAATATGAAATATCATTGAGTTCATACACATACACAAACACACACACACACACACAGACACACACATATATATATATATATATAAATACATATACGTATAATATATATGTCAGTTTGAAAAATGTAATACGAAGGACCGATGAGCATAATGATCGATGATACGTTGAATTAAACAATAAGATGTTTATGTAAATATAAACATTTTATTATCATCGTTTTTTGATTTAATTTGCGAGACATATCGAGAACACATAACTAGTAGCCTCGGTTAGATCGATCGAAGAGATCGAAGAGACAAGACAAGCAGGAAGCAGAGGGTACCATCATCTTCTCCTCGGGAGCGAATTATCTCCTAGTTCGATGGACCCGTCTGTCAACGTTACATTACGATCGTTGCGAAACGATAAAAGTTTTCTTGGTAAAAGAAAAGTGAGAGAGAGAGAGAGAGAGAGAGAGAGAGAGAGAGAGAGAGAGAGAGAGAGAGAAAGTCTATAGTTGTATATGTGTGTGTGTATGTATACCTATATACCATTCAACGTCATACCTAACATCGGACTGCGAGAAAATGAAATATTCTCCTCTCCTTCTTCGTGAAGATATTCTCTCGCTCTCTCTTTTCTTTTTCTTTTTTTTTACTCTTTTTTTTTTACTCTTTTCTTTTTTTTTTTTTTACTTTTATCCTTTTTCATAGGAAGGGAAAGACGTTGGTGAAGTTAAGAAAATCCACTTGACCTTCTCTCTCTCTCTCTCTCTCTCTCTCTTTTTCTCACACCAAAAGTTTTTATCTTTCACGAAATATTCTTCGTTAAAGTCTTGCAAGGCTCTCGATTAACTCGACGATGAAGGAAAAGGATCGAAAAATTTTGGCTTCCCCCCGGTTGGTTCGAATTATACCGTTGGATACTTTCTACTTGTAAGAAGAATATAGTTCGATGATGAAATGAAAAGAAAAAAAGAGAGAGAGAGAGAGAGAGAGAGAGAGAGAGAGAGAGAGAGAGAAGAGGCTAGTTACGAAAGATTTTCTATAAAAGGCTCGTTGAAAAATTCGATGAGTTTTCCAGTTCTTCCTCTAAGTGGCCAGATCTCCCTTAACTCCACACCCCCCCTTCCACTACCCTCCACGATTCCCTTCGTTTCTATACCCCTGATCAAAACTTTGTCCTTGAAGTTTTCTCACGGTCCATTGATTGCCATTCGTAAAGTATAGCATTTTCTCTCTCTCTCTCTCTCTCTCTCTCTCTCTCTCTCTCTCTCTCGCACGTATGTATGAACGGGAAAGTAAAGACCATTCGCGTCCCATTGTTTGTTCCTTTTGATTGATCCTTAATTAACTACTTTAGAGTTAACAATTTTTACCGCTTGGCGTTGCTAACTTTAATTAATTTCACTTTTCTTTCCTTTTCTTTTCTTTTCTTATCTTATCTTTCTTTCCTTTTTCCTTTTCTTTCTATTCAATTTCTTTCCTTTCTCTCTGTTTTCCACTTTTTCGCGCTTCTTCCTTTTTCCCTCCTCCACCCTTTCCAACCCTTCGAAATTATAATTCCATTCGACTATATTATCGGCTATTAATTGACTATTCATTATCTCGTTCTTTCTCTTTCTCTCTTTCTCTCTCGCTCTCTCTTTATCTTGCTCTCTCTCTCTCTCTCTCTCTCTCTCTCTCTCTCTCTCTCTCAGTCGTTCTTTTTATAGATTTAGTTTATAGAAGAAAAAGGAAAATAGATAAAAAAAAGAAAAAGAAAAAAAAGAAAGAAAAGAAAGAATCGTTGCCAAGGGATTATTTTCAAAGTCTGAACGGTTAGTTCCACTTTACGAAACGACACGATCGACCTGAATTCGTTGGATTTATTTTTTTCTTCTCTCTCTATCTCTATCTCTCTCTCTCTCTCTCTCTCTCTCTATTTTTTTTTTTCGAACGATTATGTCCAACGATGCGATATCACGTTGCTGCTAATCGTGTATTAACCCGCGAAGATTAAAGCGAGCGTTTGCAATGAACGTACGTGATCGGATCGATCTTGGAACTAGGACTCGATTAATACACGTATACTATATATATATATATATATATATATATATATATATATATATATATATATATATATACACATATCTAGAGCACTGTAGAGAGACATGTATATACGTATAGATAAATGTATAACAAAGTGGACAACTATATTTTGCGTTCAAAATTTAATTCGTTATTAATATATTTATATATTATATATTATATTATTTATATATATATATATATATGTATGTGGGTGTGTGTGTATGTATGTGTGTGTCATTAAAACGTTGATATCTTTGCCTTTGTGATAATGCCTATGCAATACCGAATAGATTTACCGTGGAAAATTGAAAATGTTTTCACGGTAGTTTATGCCAATCGGAAAAGTCATCCTTTACCTGTTCTCTCTTTATCTCTCTCTCTCTCTCTCTTTCTCTCTCTCTCTCTCTCTGTCTCTCTCTGTCTCTCTCTCTCTCTCTGTCTCTCTCTTGAAATTTGACACTCGAGAAACATTCACACCATATCGGACTGTTCTACGATACGAAACCATATCTACTCGTTGTTAGTCGATTAGTTTGTTCTACCCCAATATGGATATTTCATACTAATTTGTACCGTATACGTTTCATGTCCGTTCATTCGTTCGTTCGTTCGTACGTACGTTCAAATATTCTCGTGAATTAGTCCGAAAGCTATACGATAAAATTTATGAAATTTTTATCTATGGTATTTTGTTTCCCCTATCATCCTCAATATCATCAGTCACCCAAACCCACCCATCATCAGTCCAATAGAAAATATTGTCGTTGACAAAATTTTTTATCGCGCAAATATAATACACGTATAGTCCCATAACGTGGTATCGTCGAAAAATTTTTCTCCGATTGCGTTGTTTTGTTGAAAAAAAAGAAAAAAGAAAAAAAAAATAGAAAAAAAGACAGAAAAAGAAAAAGAAAAAAAAATAACAAATCATA
Organism: Vespa crabro; assembly: GCF_910589235.1. NCBI lineage: Eukaryota > Metazoa > Arthropoda > Insecta > Hymenoptera > Vespidae > Vespa > Vespa crabro. The sequence goes on from NC_060957.1 coordinate 13,274,949, forward strand.
CTTATTTTTTCGTTTTTCCAATTCAATCGACGCCTATTTCAATGCTAACTATCGTTATTATATTTTTTTACCCGATATCCTATGGCGTCCATGATACCGAGTCGGATTTTCTCTCATAAATGCAAAATTTTCATAAAGAATGCCACAAAAACGATCCCTTTTGGCTGTTTATCATCGATTTCTATTCTCGTTGGGTAAGAGAGACAGAGAGAGAGAGAGAGAGAGAGAAAGAGAGAGAGAGAGCAAGTGAGATAAAAAGAGAGAGATAGAGAGATTATTAGTACTAATCATCGTGTCATTCTTGGCATTCAAACATTTCCTATTTAATTCTCATCTCCTCCTCCTCCTCATCCTCCTGCACTCCCTCCCCCTCCCGGACTCACACCGTCCCCTCTTATTCAACGATTATTCGTATCCGCTAACAGGATTAAAATGTTAATCGCCTTATGAAATTTCACGTTGCATAAGTCTAACTAGGATTTATGATCTATATTAATTTAAAACGTCTTTCTAAATAACACCGAATTAACAATTTGAATCATTTACAAATACGTACAATATATATATATATTGTTATCTTTGTAAATTTGAAATTATAGATAAGTAATTGATTATTAATAAAATTAACGTAGTTGAATATTAATGAAGAAAAAAAAAAGTAAAAAAAAAAAAAAAAGATCGATGGCAAGCTTTATTATTTAACAAATTAGATAGAATAAGTTCCTCTCTCTCTCTCTCTCTTTCTTTTTTTTTTACTCGAGAAAATCTACATTCTTGTTTTTGTCCTTAAAATTCGGTTTCTACTTGGAGCTCGGCTTTTAGAGAACGGTAAAAAGTTCAATATCGAGCTCGAAAACCTTAGTGAAGTGAATCCTAAAGGATGTTCGCGCACGTGCACGTGCACCACCATCACCAGCGACTTTTACCGTGATCGCGAAGTAAACCCCACTATGTTGCATTGACTTTCGAGTAGAGAAGCGAGAAACGAGAAACGAGAGGGAGAATCCAAGTTCTCTACTATTCTTCCCCTTTACTCTACTATTCCTCTCACCCTGACTCGTCCATCCCTCATCCTCTCCATTTCTTCACCCCTCGAATTCTCCATCTCTCATCCCCCTTTGAAAAAAAAAAAGGTAACACTACGATTGAGCTCGACTAAGAGTAACTTTTTGACTTGGTTCAAACTTCGTCGCACATTTGGAAATTGTTTGTACGAAGAAAAAGCTTTTCATCAATTTCTTTGATAACTAATGAAATCAATGGATAACGAATGAATCGGTCGTCGAATTAAAGGGAAAGAACGATATTATCTGAAGGAAAGTAAATGATAGTAGAGAAATTATAAAAAGTTGATGTGTTATATAAAAGACAAGTTTTAAGATTCTAAATGGTAAAGAAATTTTTTCTTCTTTTTTTGCTTCTTTTCTTTTTATCTTCTTTCGCTTCATCTTAGTTTTTTAATTCTTCTTCTACTTCTTCTTCTTCTTTTTTTTCCTTTTTTCTTTCTTTCTTTTTTTTTCTATTTTTGTTTCGTACCCATCTTCAGAAAAGAAGCGAGTCGACATTTGTTTTCTTATTTATTTTATTAATTGACCTTTTTCTCTTTCCTCCTCCTTCTCTTGTTCTTCCTCTTTTTTTATTTTTTTATTCTGTAATTTTTATAGGATACTGCCAGAATGCAGAACCACATGGATCCTTTGGGAGCAAAAGTATTGCAAGGAGGATGGATCTTTTACGGGACAACGAACATCTCGACGAACGACGATTCAAGTAACTATGTAATGGATTATTGTTATAGTCATGTACGCGACTGGTAAGATCTCTCGATCAGTCATTAAATATGTAACAATAATTTTATTTCCCCTTTCGTTTTCTATTCTTTTTCTTTTTATTGACGATCAATCGAGCATTGATCCTTTTTGAAAATTGTACTCGTCGATCATTTTTTATCGATGACTTTTCCTTGCCTTTTAAATCGAGTCTCTTTCTCTCTCTCTCTCTCTCTCTCTCTCTCTCTCTCTCTCTCTCTCTCTCATGGCTACGATAATTCGTCGAAGAAAATTATTCGCCAAGAAGTTCGGTTTTAATTTTCTATTAAATTATTTCAGTTCGTAAGGAGATCGTAACTTTCTACTTCGATCGATGATCTATACGTGATTCGTTTCGAAGAGATAAACGAATAGGAATAATCGCATTGATAAGAGACAATGTAAAATATCATCCGTACTTTCTATTATCATGTTAGTAAAATTATTAAACAAATTCTTTCAACGTTTCGCACTTATAAAATGTATTTTCATCAATCGATCGGATCATCGAAAGATATTAAAAAACTTGTAAATTCCGTTTATCGAACTTTAATAGAGCTTTATTCTTAGAACTGTTTCAAATATTTTATACGATTATTTCGGTCGTCGTATATATATATATATATATATATATATATATATACCGAAAAGATCCTTGTTCGATTTTGTTGTCGCAAAAACATCCCCCTCTCTCAAATATTTCGTCGTTAATAGGAAGGAAAATAATTGTGAGAGAGACTCTCGTTCGAACTTATTTTTGTAAAAAGAAAGATAGAACAAAAAGAGATAAGAGGAAGAGAAAGAGTAAGAAGAAAAGGAAGAAAAGTAAAAACTATTGAACGTCATTGACTATAACGACGACGACGACGACGACGACGACGACGACGACGACGACGACGACGACGGGCGCGTTTCGTCGGCGAAACGATTAAAGATAAATCTAGAAGCTAAGGGTAAGAGCATCGTAGCGGGCAAGTAATAGAGTAGTAGACGAAGGGAGAAGAACGAGGATGAAGGAGAAGTAAGAGTAGGGAGGAGGGGGAGGGAACGGGAAATAAAAGTGTCGATTTAAGCGGTGGACCGACGTTGTACGCGCTCGAGTGGAACGGTCCAGACTTTGTTGGTCGGTAAAAAGGGAAGAAGAGTGTTGGAGAGAGAGAGAGAGAGAGAGAGAGAGAGAGAAATAAGAGTAAAAAAGGGTGGATGAGAAAGAGAGAGAGAGAGAGAGAGAGGGGGTAAGTTTGAGGAGGAGAGAAAAACGGTAGGCTATGTTGTCCATTAGCTGGGACGTGTCTCTCGATGGGGAGAAGATGCTCGAAGAGGAAACAAGGAGCTTCTCGTCCGAAAGAAAGTCGAAGGATGAGAACGAGGAGGATAAGGATGCTGTGTCTCGGTCCAACGGAGAAAATAAAAACGTCGCTCTTCATCCATCGGAGAGCCGTACGAGAGCTTCCTTCCTTCGACAGACACTGAATACGAGTGAGTAAAGTTGTTTCTCTTTCTCTCTCTCTCTCTCTCTCTCTCTCTTTCTCTCTTTTTCTGTCTGTCTTTTTTCCTCCCTTTTATTCTTTTTTCCTCCCTTTTATTCTTTTTTTACTTCATCGTTTTTTCTTCCTTTCTTTCTCTTCTCGTTTCCTTTCTTTTCTCTTTTCTTTTTCCCTTCTTCCTTCCACCTCCTCCTCCTCCTCCTCCTCCTTCTTCTGTTTTTCTCGTCCAATTTCTTGGAGAGTATTCTTCTTTTCTTTCTCTTTCTCTTTATCTTTCTCCTTTCTTCTTCTTCTTCTTCTTTTTTTTTCTTTTTTTTTTTTTATCAATCGAAATGAACTCTCGTTCATCGCGTAATCGTTATCTCTTCGCGTTATCTTCGACGTTTTTCTCCCTATCACTTTCTTCTTTCTTTTATTTATTTTTTTTATTTTTTGAAATTTCTTTCCTTCTCTCTCTCCCTCTCTCTCTCTCTCTCTCTTTTGGAACATATCTTCAATGACGATTTTAGCTGCTACAACGTCATTGGGCGAACAACGAAGGTCTACGGGGATCAGTGAGATTAACAAAGCCCGTAAGAAAAATCGTCGAACGAAGGATCCAAGAAATAATTCTTCTTATAATATCAACGGTATTACGGATGTACGTGAGAATGAGATAAGAATTGGCGGTGGTAGATCGTCGTTAAATGAAAATAAAGAAAATGTTAATATGGATCAAATGTCGAAAAAGTCGAAATACTCGCAAGCGAGAAAGTTACGTGGTGAACGACGAAGAAGACGTAAGAATAGGGATAGAAAAAGGGGTAGAAAGAGGTCAAGGCAAAATGAGGATAGAAAGACGGACGACGAGAGAAGGCGTGCGTCGAAGTTTAAAAAACGAACGGAAAATGAAGAAGAGGGATCCGAACGATCCTTCGGCGATTCTTCGAACATAGGTTTGACGTACGGGGAAAAGAACGTCAGCATTTTTCGACAGGATTCAAGCAATTTCGATGGTTTAGATTCGAGCACTGGCACCGGTGTTCCGTCCAATCTTCGAGCTCCATCGATTACAACGACAACTACGACGACGAATGCGAACGATAGAAAGAGTTTGCCTCAAGTACCACCACGGCGAGACTTG
>NC_060957.1:13284366-13291866 GCF_910589235.1 Vespa crabro
AAAAAGTAAAAAAAAATGAAAAAAAAATCTAATTTTCGGATCGATTAAATCAAATTCTCTCGATTCGATCGTTCGAACGTAAAAATATTCATCGATTAAAAATGATAATCACGTTTGTTTTCAATGTCCATTACGTCCGACCAACGTTTTTATTTCTTCTCTTTTTTTTTTCTCTTTCATTTTTTCTTTCTTTGTTTTTTTCCCCACGAATCGGTGAAAAAAAAAATGAAAACCGTTATTTCCTTCCTAGTGGATATAGATATATCCGTATTCAAATTTCGATACTATTCTTCGATAACAAATAATGCATTTTCCTCTCTCTATTCGATATTTCGAAAATCTATAGTTTCATCTAATCGAACGGACAGGTCAACGATCACAATTTTGATTTTTGGTGGACGTAACGCGAACGAATTTTGTCAACGTGCGACACTATTATTGATATCATATATATATATGTATAAAAATTTTTTTTCTCATACATATATTTCTTGTACATTTATATAAAGAAAAACCGATGAAATGTCTAACGATTAATCGAGTAATATAATAAATGCGATTTAATAAATCAATTGATTCGATCAAAAAGTACGAAATATATTTGTCAAAGGGGAAAAAAAAACGATCGATTCTCTTTAAAATCGTCGAATAATAAAGCGATTAAATTCAATAAATTAATTGTGGATTGATGATATATAGACATCAACGAATGCTTGCTGAACAACGGTCACGGTCCCTGTCAGGACACGTGTCGAAACCTCGTAGGTGGTTACGAATGCTCTTGCGAGGGTATCCAGGACACAGTTCTGTCGGCCGATAACCACACGTGCCAGAACGCGGGTCCATGCAGTGTCAACAACGCCGGATGCTCTCACACTTGTCTCTCGACGATGGGTCGAGTGTTCTGCCTCTGTCCGGACGGCTTCATGCTCGAGGACGACTGGAAGACCTGTCAAGGTAAACCTCATCTCCCTTAAGGGTATACCACTCGCGTTTAATCGCGTTAATTGAATGTCGACGAGGAAATTTGCCTTGGTACCTATAACAAATCCTCTTCAAATTGTACGTTTAAATCGTCTATCTTTATTATTTATTTTTTTTTTGACAAAATTAATAAGATTAGATAGTTCTTCTTTTTTTTTTCATTTTATCGATATAGGAGAAAGAGAGAGAGAGAGAGAGAGGAAGAGAAAGAGAAAGAGAGTTTAACGTTAAATGGAAATACATTACAATATTAGCTTTTTCATATAAATTTAACATATTCTCAAATGCATACAAATATATATATATATATATATATATATATATATATATATATATATATATAAATATGTTAAAAGATATATTTATATTTATAATATATTATTATATAAATATAGTACATTATAAGGTATACCTATTTATAAGTAATATATTAATTTGTTTTATAAGAGAGATAAAAATATGATTAATATTTATAATATATTACATTATGTAATAAGAATTATTTAAAAGATTATTACGTTCGAGATAATAGAATGCTAATGTATTCTTTTTTTTTTTTCTTTTTTTTTTTTTTTTTTTGATCAGACGTAGACGAATGCGCAGTACCTGATCTACAAACGGAAGTGTGCCGTTACGGATGTATCAACACGCAAGGATCTTACAGATGCGCCGAACCGACAGAACTGAAGGATCAACCGATCGTAGATAGTCTCTCCATCACCTGTCTGCCCGGATACGAGGTGTCCACGGACGGCTCTTGCGTGGGTGAGTAGTACTCGATCCTTGCGGTAAATCTATCGGACGTGTTCTACGATCGAATTTTCTTTATCGTTTATATGATTAAATCATTTATAAAAGGTTACTTCCTACGAAATTATCTTACGAATTGATATTTAAATTGATCATGACATTTTTGAAAAAAAAAGAAATATATATATTATTAATTATTATATATATATATATACATATATTTTGTATGTATAATTATACATACATTTATATATACGTACGTATTAATTATTATATACACGTAATAACTTTTATGCAAATTAATTAATTAATTAATCATTGACTGTGAAATTGTATAATAAATTTCATGATCATTAATTAATACGAATATATATATATATATATATTTGTCTTTGTATAAAGATTAGAAGATGTTCATGTCGTTTTGGAAGACCTTAGACGTGCTTCACGTTGATCGTTTCAGTTTCAAATTGCACTTTCTACCAATGCGGTGCGAAATTTCATAGAGCGTTGTAAGTGTAATACTGAAAGTTGCTCTCAGTACCTGGTACGTTAACTACGGTAGCTCGTTAGCATGTTGTTTAGTTATTTACTCAGTTATTCCACGATATACAGGATTATACAGTTTAATGATAATAGATACCCCTAGGGAAGTTAAACTTTGTCCGCACGGACACAGTCAACCGATTTAGAACCATATAACTGTTAGCCACACGACTATCTTTCCTTATGCATTTTGCAAAGTCATTCCTTCTTTATTTACATTAATTAAAAGAACAACGAATATCTATCCGTTATAAGTTGAGGAATAAAAATAATTATTATCTTTTTTTCCCTCTTTTGCTTTTTCTTTTTTTCTTTTCTTTTCTTTCTTTTTTTTTTTCTCTCTCTCTTTTGTCTCTCGTTCTCTAAATATTTTTTTTTACTTCCCCTTCCTCCCCCCCTCCACCACGCCCTTTTCCTTCTTTCTCTTTTACGTATTTTTTTTTTTTTTTTATCGTAAAATATCATTATCAGGAATGTTGGAAAAACGTAATACAAATTAAAATGAAAAAGATTATGTTTATCCATTATTATATGTTTTCAACCTTAATTAACGTGATTGTAATTTTTCATTAATATCAATGGGATTTATATTTTATATCTCAAAACAAACATCGACGTAGAAAAGGAGTAAATATATTCGGCGTAAATTAAAAAGGGATTTTTCACATAACCCCGCTTTCTCCTTTCGCATCTCCCTTCCGTCCAACCGGATGTTTGTTTGTTTTACTTCGTTATTCGCAAGAGAAACGTACGAGGGGAATGGTTGAGTTAGAACGAGAAAGTGAGAGAAAGAGATCTTTTTCACTTTTTTTTTATTTTATCCCCCTTTTTTTTTTTTTCTTTTCTTTCATTTCTGTTTAGTTCTTTTTTTCCCCTATTTTTTATCTTTTTTTTTTTTTGTTTTTCCTCCTTTTTTTTTTTTTTTTTTTTTTTTTTTTTTTTTTTTTTTTTTTTATCAAAACCGCAAATATCACTTTTCGTTATTAAACGTAGTAACTGAAACTGATATAAATATGGTAATAGTCAAAAGCACTTGTCTGTATCGCGTACGAGAGAAGCAATGTAATTTTCGAGTTTAAAGCGTTCAGTTTTAAAAGCCGATGGACGGTGGATAAATTTCGAGCGGGTCGATGGCTACCGGGGGATAACAATTCCCCGTAGGGAGATGAAGGCCCTTCCCCCCCCCCCTTCCTAACGAAATTTCAGAGAGGGTCCTCGTCAAGCCCCCTCATCGTAACATCGTACGAGACGTAAATAATCGAATCAGCTCGAACATGGATCCACTTTGTGTAGAGGCCCGCGCGTAACTCCGTGTCGACTATCGACGGTGAATTACAATTGGCGCTATATGATATTATCCTGTCGTCTGATAAAAGATAGAAGAAGTGAAAGAAGAGGAAGAAGAAGAAGAAGAAGAAGAGGAAGAAGAGGAAGAAAATGAAAGAATAATAAAACGAAACGAAATAGAAAAGAAAAGAAAAGATCAAAAAAAGAAAAGGAAGACGTTTTTAGACATCTTGAACACAAAAAAAAAAAAAAGAAAAAGGAAAAGAAAAAGGAAAAGATTTCCAAGGGAAAGTAAAAATAAGAAAAATAAGATTTTAATTTGATCCATAATCAAATATTACATTTATTTTCGTACTCGTTGGAAAAATTGAATAAACATATTCCCATTAGGATCATTCGGTGCGTCACGAATTATAAAGATTTCGATTTATGATTTTATCCGATTAAATAACAATCATCTATTTCTACTTATCGTGATCTTTTCGGATAAATTTCTTCATTTTCTTTCTTTTTCGTTCGTAAAACTAAGAAAATCTAGAAAACTCGTTCCTTCTTAAAATAACGAAGAATAATATTTAATCGAAAGAGTCTTGAGAAAATGAGTGATCGATTTTTAATCGATTTTCTTTTGTGGAAATTGATTTATCGTTGCATTTAATTTTTATTTTTTGTTTTCTTTTTTTTTATCCGTAATTTGTATTGTATATATCTTATATCGTTTAATGAATATGTATATATTTATTCATCGAACTTCATTCAAGGTCTTTCAACGATAGAAAATTTTCGTATGCTCGTAAAGCAACGTTAGGATGTAGATATAACGAGAACTCCGCGGGGATATGAAGGCACTAACGAGATTTTCCTAACGGCCTCGTCCGTACCTACGTAGATCATCCGTGTACTTAATCGAATTAGTTCACACGTGGATCCTATGCTCACGGCATGACGACAGCTCGCGTTAGTATCGCGCCTAAATCATTCTGTGCACTTGCACGAACACGATAAAGGACTTGGCCCTTTCGAACAGAACCAATCGTAATTCGAGGATACAATTATCGACGTTATTAAAGTGTCCAAGCGTTCGTACTGAAATCCGATTCATTTATGTCTCTTTCTCTCTCTCTCTCTCTCTCTCTCTGACTTAATTGACATCGTACGTCATTTTCCTCTGCAATTTTCGATCAAAAATAAAATCACTGAGATGAAGAATAATTTGGTCAATGTGTTTGTATAATAATTAGTAATTAATTGAAATGATATTTATGATACGTTAATAAATAATATTGTTTTGTAAAAGTGTAATTTAATTTATAAAGAATATTTTTCGATTGAATCCGTACGATTGATTATTATTAATTTATTTAGAAATGTTAAATATATTAATTTTCACATTGGTGTAATTGACATTTTACTTCAACGTAACTACATGAAATTATTTTCATTGAATTCAAAATTAATTGACATTCTACGTCAATTTTCCTTTGAAATTTTCGAACAAAAATAAAATCACTCAGATTGAGGATTAATTTGATTAACGTGTTTGAATAATAATTATTAGTAGTTGTATTAAAATGATATTTGAGATATTGTAATAAATATTATTGTTTTGTGTAAAAGTGTAATTGACCAAGGATGAGATTATATCCGAGGAAACTTTGGCAATGAATTCGAACAATTGATTGTAATAATTTATAGAAATGATTAATATATTAATTATCACATAGTGTAATTAAAACTTCATTTGCCCGTAACTGGATGAATTGTCATTATTGAATTCGTCGACCGTGATACAATTATCGATGTTATCAGAATATTCACCATTGATGCTGAAGTTCGATCAATTTATGTTTCTGTCTGACTTAACTGACATCATACGCCATTTTCCTCTGAAATTTTCGATTAGAAATAAGATCAGTTTGGATGAGGAATAATTCGATTAATTTGTCTGAATAATAATTAGTTGAATTGAATTAAAATGATATTAAAAATATTATCCTAAATATTATTATTTTATAAAAGTGTAAATCAATTGAGCATGGGTAAGATTATTTTAGGTAAAATTTTTACAATATATACGAACGATTGATTATAATAATTTATTTAGAAATATTAATTATATTAATTTTCACTTTGGTAAAATTGAAATTTAACTTTCTCGTAACTTCATGAATAGTCGTCATTAAATTCATAATTAATTGACATCGTACGTCATTTTCTTTTGAAATTTTCGACGATGAATAAGATCACCGAGATGCAAAATAATTATGCTAAAGTGTTCCCATAATAATTAACCATTGAAATAAAATGATATTTAAAATACGATTATAAATATTACCATTTTGTAAAAATATAAATTAATAATATGACGATTTGATTATTGCATAGATGACAATTTTTCGAATGAATTAGAACGATTGATCATAATAATTTATAGAAATGATTAATGATATATCAATTATCGTATGATGTAATTGAACTTTCACTAGTTCATAACTTAATGTATTATTATCATTGAATTGGTCGTTCGCGCACAACTAATTAATTACTTAAACTAACATCGCACTGATAACATCGGATGATTCACTCGGACCTCGTTACTCGGTACACATTGGAATATCTCTACTGAATTCTAATTCGATTTCGGAGTACGATCTAATTGCATTGAGAATCCGACAAGTGTATCGAAGTTACCGTTCTATTCTAAGAAGATAACTCAAGTCGATTTTGTTCGATCGTTCTAATTATTACATGTAAATTCGTTATACTTAATTAAATTTCCCGAGGAATTTTTTTTCTTCGTAGTGTCTCGTAAAAAAAATTCACGTCCAACGATTGGATTGATCTCGCTTCATCGAAAATTAATATCGAAACTAATGAGAGAGGGAGAGAGAGAGAGAGAGAGAGAGAGAGAGAGAGAGAGAGAGAGAGAGAGAGAGAGAGAAAGAGAGAAAAAAGAAACAAACAATAATAGTGACCAATAGAAAAAGAAATAGTATGAAAAGCCATTGGGAGATTTTAAGCTGAGCAAAGAGTTGGAAAAACTCACGCGAGTTCACGAAAAATCGTCAGAGCGTGACTCCACGTATATTTACTGTATAAATTTAGGAAGACTCTCTCTTTCTCTCTCTTTTCTCTTTTATCTTCTCTCTCATTGCATTGCATCGGCACGGGTCAAACAAAGGGAGTACACGGATTCGAAGGACGTATGAAAAATTTTTCCCGTTCTCCGTTATTCGAACAGGAAATATATTTTCTTTCCTTCTATTCTTTTCTTTTTTGAGAGTGCGAAAATTCCTATGTATTCTATCCTTGTCTCTTTCGTTTCGTTTTCTTTTCTCTTTTCTCTTTCTCTCTCTCTCTCTCTCTCTCTCTTTATCTCTCTAATCTTATTTCTCTTTTTCTTCGTGGCAGAACTTCGATCTGGAATCTTGACTTGTGATCCCTCGAGGACGATATCTATATTACTGGTCTCTATAGTTTTTCAGGATAGAAAAAAGGGGATGAGGCAGAAAGAAAAAAAGAAATTCACGAGATTCTCTCTCTCTCCCTCTCTTTCTTTCTCTCCCTATTCCCTTTTACATTTTATTTTTTTTTCCTTCTTTTTTTTTTTTTTTTTTTTTTCTTTTCTTTACTTGGTTCTCATATCGCGCGAGTAACAGGGGACCATCTTAACTGTATTCTCGCGAGAGCTCCCCAAAGTATTATACACCAGGTGTTCCTGAAAAAAGATGATGATATCTTTTCAACAAAAGATGAAATTACGAATAGATCTATTAACTTAATTATCAGACGATGATTTACAAACGCTCGGCTAAAGTATAATTAAAGTATAATTAAAGAAATTAATTCTACTCGATTAACGGAAAATGTTCATTTAATTCGTTTAATTTGTCAACTTAAAAGGAGGACGAGGAGAGGGTTACGGAGAGGGCA
>NC_060957.1:13296866-13376866 GCF_910589235.1 Vespa crabro
AGAGAGAGAGAGAGAGAGAGAGAGATAAACAGGCAGGCGACATATAGGAAAATGCTTTTCTAATCCGCGAATACTATCTAAACCAGAGAGAGAGAGAGAGAGAGAGAGAGAGAGAGAGAGAGAGAGAGAGAGAGAGAGAGAGAGAGAGAAAGAGAGATGCATTCTCGTCTTTAATATTTACCGTCTAGACGGTTAACGTCATTCCCGACAACAAGAACGAGAAGCTTTTACAGGAGATGAAAGAACCTCATTCGGGATGATGACGATTCTCTTTGTCTCTCTCTTTCTCCCTCTCTCTCTCTCTCTCTTTCTCTTCGTTTATATCTATATCTATCTCTATTTCTCATATTAATATGTTCAAGATCTCACGTTTCTGCCATTTTGAATTCTCACTCGATGTCTTCCTGTCACGTCTTAGAGTTGAGAAACTCATGATAAGTTTGACATCAAAAGCTGCGACTTCCAACCAACCGATCGTCATAGTCATCGAATTTTCCTTAACTTCTGATAAGTTAATATGAAATTTGTACGATTTCGTGTCGTACGTGCCGCTTCTCTTTTTTTCTTCCATTTTGCTTTATTCTTTCGTCTTTTTCCTTTTTTTCTTTTCTTTTTTTCTTTTTTTTTTTTTTGTTTTTCAGTTTTTTAGTTTTCTAGTTCTTTTTTTTTTGGTTTTATATAGGTGGAGCGCGAACGGACAAATAGCAATATACGTAGGGAAAGTTATTGTCGTCATTTCCTTTTCCCTTTTATCTTTTTTTATTTTTATTTCTTTTTTTTTTTGCCTCGGAAACAAAGGAAGAGTGTGAGAGAGAGAGAGAGAGAGAGAGAGAGGAAGGGAGGAAGAAAGAGAATAAAAAATATTCGTTCGCACGAGATAAAAGGTCCTAGCTTGTGTGTATTTTTAGGGACTCGCGAGAGAACGAATTGTTTTAACGGTGAAATCCTTGTTTTCTTTTTATCTCTCCTTTCCCGGAGTCTCTCGAGAATCAACAACCGAGTGATGCTCGATTCGCTGAAGAAACAATACTGTAAAAAAATAAGAGAGGCAAGGGAAAGGAAAAGGAAAGAGAAAGAGAGAGAGAAAGAAAAAATCTATTACATTAATACATATTTATAACAAATGTAACACGGATTAAAAAATTTGTTGTACTCCAAACAAATTTAATCGATGACTTGTGTAAAGATGTTAACTGTATCTTTTGAAATAAAACAATTGTCAATAAATAAATTGAGTATTAAATTGAGATAATAAAACAAAAAATAAAAAAAAATAAAAAATATAAAAAAAAGAAAGAACGAAAAATAAGAAAGTCTCTAAGTAGTCTACGACTATGTGACGTCTGTTAAATAATTGCAGGGGGAAAAAGAAAAGGAGGGAAAGGGTTATCTTAAAAAGAAAAAAAAAAAAAAAGAAAAGGTAACAATAGCAGTTGAAAATTTAGAATTAAATTAAGTTGAACAATATAAAAAAGGAAATAAGAAAATGTTGCTCTTTATTAAATAATTGCAGTACTCAATAAAAAGGAAAGAGAGAAAGAGAAAAAGAGAGAGAGAGAGAGAGAGGTAGAAGGATTTTCTTTGAAGAAATGAAATGATTGAAATATATAATTCGAAATGACATTAGGATAAAAATAAAAAATACAAAAATACAAAAGTAAATATATTTTGTTATTCTACGACAATGTGCTGTGTATTAAATAATTGCAGAATAAAAAAAAAAAAAAAAAAGAAGAGAGAGAAAGAGAGAGAAGAGAGAAGGTTTTTCTTAAGAAATAAAATGATTACAATTAGAAATTCAAAGTTAAATTAAGTTATAAAAAGAATAAGAAAATTTCATTATTCCATGACAATGTGCTGTGTATTAAATAATTACAGAACGATAAAAAAAGAAAAAAATAGAGAGAGAGGGAGAGAGAGAGAGAGATAGTCAGAGAAACTTAAGAACTATCTCAAAAGAAATAAAATTATTACGATAGAAAATACAGAGTTATATATTAAGATAAAAGAGAACAAAGAAAAGGAAAGAAAGAAAAAAAGAAAAAGAAAAAAAGAAAGAAAGGAAGAAAAGAAAAAAAATACAAAAATAAATAAATATCATTACTTTACGACAATTTGCTCTGTGCCGTATAAAAATGAAATAAAGATAGACATAGAGAGAGAGAGAGAGAGAGAGAGAGAGAGAGAGAGAGAGAGAGAGAGAGAGAGAGAGAGAGAGAGAGAAAAGAAGAGGATTATCTTAAAAAATAAAATGATTACCATAGAAAATGTAGAGTTAAATTAAGTTATATAAAAAGAAAAATTTCTTTATTCTACGACACAAAATGTGCTGTGTATTAAATAATTGTAGAACAAAGAGAGAAAAAGAGAGAGAGAGAGAGAGAGAGAGAGAGAGAGAGAGAGAGAAAGGAAGAGGAAAAGGGAGAAAAGGGAGAAAGGAGTTCTTTAAAAATTTGAAAAGTTAAAGGGGTGGGAGAGCCGTTAAAAGCTATTGTCCCTCGCAAGGGACACTAGCTTGTACGGTATAATATCCTTTAACGCACCCGACGGAGTAGTTGAACTTTTTCTTTTCCTCGAATAAGCGACTCGAACTATACCAGTCATGTGTTCTTTTATATATACCGTATATACATTTGAACGACAACGGCAACGACAATGACGAGGACAACGAGGATCAGGATAAAGAGAACGAGGAAAAGGACGAAGAGGGTAAAAGCTCTCAGCGAAAATTTAAATGTCCCCGAGAAACTCGTTAAACTAATAAGAATCCCGCCGCTTAAGCCAACGGGTCCAGTTTGTTCAACGACGAAGAATAATTACGTTGCTCTCGCGACAACACGAAACAACCAACCAGCAGGTTTCTCTTCCGCTCTAATTACGCAACAATTACGTTGGCTAATTAGACGACTATGCGTGTTGACGACGATGTCCCCACGACTTCCCCACATCTCATTCATCAACTCGGTCAAACAATTTATTTTTGAAAAATGACAGTCACTGGATCATTCTACCTTTCTTTATTTCATTCTCCATTCTTCATACCCGTATCTTTTTCTTTCATTTATCCGTTCAATTCGTTCTTACATTAATTACCTTTTTATTATATCATGAATGCCAGCTAATTAACGATATGATCGTATAATCGAACATACTCTATACAATTATCATTTTTAGAAATAGGAGAAGAAGATGATGAAGAAATATTTTCTTAGATTTATAGAGAGAGTCTAATAATACCTATACGTATATTAAATAAATACGTGTATTAATAAAAATTTGAAAATATAATTCAATGGACATATTCGTTGTTCGATGTTTACATTGCATCTACATATACATATACATATATATATATTTACTTTGCGTAAATATATCGATTTTCTTCTCTATCTTTTTTTATTGCTTTTTTATATTTCTTTTTTACTTTTCAATGATATCTCTTCGATAACAAAAAAAATACTTCGATATAAACGCACATCGATCTGTTTTCAACGTTCATACGTGTTAAAAAAAAAAAAGAAGAGAAAAAAAATGGAAAACGAAAAAAAACGAGAAAAAAATAATGATAACAATAGAAAGAAAAAAAAAAAAAAGAAAAAAAAAGAAGAAACCTAAAATAAACATGACATAGAATATACATCGTAGAATGTTTGTCCATTTAATAAAATAACAATTTTTTATTTTCCATTTAGAATATTATATCGTACGATTTAAATACTTTCGCGATATGTCAGAAATAATCTCTTATGTTGTGCGATTGTTAAAGAAAAGAAAAGAAAAAAAAAAAAAAAAAAGAAAAAAGAAAAACAAAAAAGAAGAAATTCAAATTTTAAATACCATATCGTATGTACGCTTTTACATGATCCGATTAACTAATTCCCTAACTAGTATGATACACCATGAGAGCAATCTCGTCTACCGTGTATATGGATTTTATTTAAATATGAAGTTAGAATCGTCGACGTTATTCCAAATTTCGACGGTATGTATTTAATTATTATTGAATTTCGCGCTTACGCCATTGCGCGTGATAAATTTTGTAAAAGGATTAGAAATATATCAAGTTAATTGAAACGACGTGTTTACGTTCATAATAAATAATCATAATCTCTAACGGATTATCTTTGATCGATCTCTCGTCCATTCGGTTCATACATAATATTCCAACATATACGTACATAAAACATGTCTATCCATGTATATATGGTATGTATAATATATATATATATATATATATATATATATATATATACATATATTATTTTATGCGATATAATATTTGATTTAAATTATGCTTAAATCATGATTTCTATAATACACCACGTAAACAAAAGGATATTAATATGTAAAATAATACCATTCGTAATAGAATATTACACGAACGAATAGTACTAAAAATCTGCTCTTATCAAAAACAACAACAACAACAACAACAACAACAACAACAACAACAACAACAACAACAACAACAACAACAACAACAACGAAAATAAACAATAAAATTACAATATAACGTATCATTCTCATAATTATTCTTATAGTTATACTATTATCAAAAATAAAAAAAAAATAAATAAATAAATAAAATGAAAAAGAAAAAAAAAAGAAACAAGAAAATATGAAAGAAAAAAACGAATAGAAAAACAACATTGAAACAAATATAAGTTAGTTATTATATATTAGATATATAAATATATATTTCGTAAACGCACTCATATACGCACGCACACACACACACACACACACACATATATGCACAGATAGTGTTTGATGACATTAAAAGTACTTACTAAATAATTAAAATATAATTGAAAATTTCGTATAAGAACACCCTTAGTTTTTATAGGGACATAGTTATGGCGAGAATACTTTTTATTATGTACATGGTATATAATATTATATATATATATATATATATATATATACGTATGTGCGAACTTTCTCTCTCTCTCTTTTTCTGTACATACGTATGTAGATATATATATATATATATATATATATATATATATATATATATATATATATATATATTATTAAGCGTTTGCAGGCACGTGTATGGACATTTATACACGCGTCATACGTCCGTGATAGGCTCATCGTGAAAGCGACGGAAGTCGAGTACTCTCTGGACATCATTGAAAGTGCTCGAGGCAATCGCAATCTGGCCGACCCTTGTGCGTCTATTTCGGTCAATTTAACGCCATCGCGTGGACAATTGAAGCGGCGAGACGGTGTCGGTGGTGCAAAAGAATACGAGATCAGCCGCGAGGCTATCGTATACGTGTTCTTTTATACAGTATCCCTCTAATCATTTCATTCTCTTTCTCTCTCTCTCTCTCTCTCTCTCTCGCTCTCTTTCTTTCTTTCTCTTTTTCACTCTCTCTCTCTAGATATATATTCTCTCTCTCTCTCTCTCTCTCTCTCTCTATATATATATATATATATATATATATATATATATATATATATATATATTTTCAATTTTTTTTTTGTTAGGTTGGTGCAAGAATAATTATATATTGTCAGAAAATCAATAATCATATAATAATAGTACATATTATCAATATTTATAATTACCATTGATATATATATATATATATATATATATATATATTAATTAAATTATTTTTTTCTTCTTTTCTTTTATTCTTTTTGTTTTGTTTTGTTTTGATTTTTGAATCTTTTTTTTTTTTCTTTTCTTTTTTACTTTTTTTCTTTTTTTCCCCTAAGAGACCACGAGAAAAATTGCGCGCCTTCTCTCCGTAATATTTTTTTCTTCTTCTTTTTTTTTTTCGCCGTAACAAAAACACATAATTAAAAGTATTTAATTAATTTAATTAACGAATGGTTATATTCATCTTTCGGGATGAGTACGTTCTGGGCGGTGAAAAAAAAGAAAGAAAAAAAAAGAAAAAAAAAAAAGAAAAAAGAAGAAGAGAAAGAAAAGAAAAAAAGGAAAAAAGAAAGGAAGCTCATTAAGCCGATGGAAAATGAAATTCTCATTCGAAGGAATTGGTAACAACTTCGAATCCGATTGTTGTTTTATTTTATTCGTTGAATTTGATCTATTGTATGAACGAAAAAGTAATGAAAAAAAAAAAAAAAAAAAGAGAAAAAAAAAATATATAAATAATATATCGATTTGAGGAGATTCAATCGATACTTCGAACAGTACGAAAATTCCGGTTTCAATATATTTTGCTATAATATACATACATACATACGTACATGTATACATGCATATATACATGGATACATAACATATATAGATGTTTTTTAATATATTTCCACTAAGATAAATATCCTTGACGTGTTTGATGCTTTCAGATATCAATGAGTGTTCTATCGAGAATGGAGGATGTAAGGAGGTATGCGAAAACACAGACGGAAGTTTCTTCTGTGCTTGCGACGGCGACGAAAAAGCTCTCTCGTCTGACGGAAAGACTTGCATGGGTAAGTTTCTCTCTCTCTCTTTCTCTCTCTCTCTCTCTCTCTCTCTCTCTCTCTCTGTCTCTCTTACTCTTTCTCTCTTTTTATCTCACACAAATTCATTCTTTCACTCAGTCATTCATTCTCACGCTCGTTCACTCACCAATTCCTTCAACAATTTTCTTCTCCCTCGAATATGATTTCCACTTTCGTTTGACACGAAAAGGAAGGATTGGAAGGGGTTGTTCTAAGGTGTGAGCGTGAGAAGGGGTGTACAGAGAGATATAGAGAGAGAGAGAGAGAGAGAGAGAGAGAGAGAGAACATAGTAGAAACCCCATACATCACTCGAGTCTAGAAATACTATAATATACGACGCTGATGTAAGAAGGAGGAGGGGGAGGAGAGGGAAAGGATAAGAAGAGGGGACGTTGTGAATGGTGGAGAAAGGTGAGAAGGAAAGCTTAGTTAGACTGTGAGAGAAAATATTTTTCCTTTCTCTTTCTCCATCTCTTTCTCTCTCTCTCCCTTTTCTCTCCGTTTTCTCTTTTTTCTTTCTCTTTTTCTTTCTGGATTGAGTATGTACATCATATAATAACGTATCGCGAATAAATTTTCTTACAAGGTTCGTTTGATAAACGACGTTCGTACTTTTACGACGAATACGCATGGTACCGTGATCGAGCCCGTATAATCTAGTGATACAATATCCCCGGGGCAGTGATAAATTTTGTATTGCTATATTTAATCGATGCTTTTGATTCCTTTATGCATATATATATATATATATTTTTTTTATATATATGTATATATACATCTCTTTCTTTGTCTCTTACTCTTTCAATTTCAATATATCTGTATGCCTTTGAATTCCTCTCGCTCTAATCGTTATCATTGTCAAAGCTCTCTTTGATTTCTATATAAATGTAATGAATTGTATTAGATATTGTCAAGTTTTAACAAATATATTTATATAGATATATAATCATTAAGGAGAAATCAATTATTGAATTTCATTAAGAATTATATAATATATTAATTTGTAAAATATCTTTGTAAACTATCTTGTAAACTAGAGGACGAAAGAAAAAGAGAGAAAGGAAAAAAAGAAGAAAATAGATGAAGAAGAAATCTATTAATAATTTTCTGATGATTTGATGCACCATACAAAAAGAAAAGATTTACGATTGATATTAAAGATCATTGATTGGTAAACGTATTGAATGCTTTGACTCTATATGTATTTGATATAGAAATGATTGGGGTATGGTGAATCATAACCGATGAATATGTTCGATCACTATTCATAGAGCGAGTAACGTGAGATGGGAATAGAGAAATGGAAATGGAGAGATTCAGTAGTGGAAAACGATGTTCCATTCGGATTGAACAGAAATTTGGACGAATAAAAACTGGGCAATAAATAATATTTCAAAAAAATATTTAATATTTTGTCAAAATACGTATTACACATGAAAAGGCATTTGTTGAATTTAAAGGGGGGGGGGGGAGGGGAATAAAAAAAAAAAAAGAACGGATGAGAAAAAATTAATTACGTATTTCTTTTGAACATTGACACGTTCATAATCTTTGTTTCCAATTAGCTACAGATATATATATATATATATATATTTATATATACACACACATACACAATAATTTCAATAAAAAAAATAGGTACATTGATTATTCGTTATATGAAAGAAAAAAAAGAAAAAAGTAAATTGACGTGCCAATTGTATGATGTGTCAATCAAATATCAGATAAATCCGTAAAAAGGAAAGGAAAAAAGGAAAAGGAAAAAAAGAAGAAAAAAAAGAAAGAAAGAAATTTGTTTCGTAAATTCGATTTCCCCATATGAGATAATCCTATTTTTCGGTAAAGAACGTGACACCTTGTATCATTTTATCATTTCTTCGCAGATATAGACAACGTCGTATGTCCTCCATTAAATCCTGCGGGAAGAGGCTATCTAATGTGTTCCCGTATGGCCGCACCAAAGTCCTGGCGAGGTAGACGTAAGATCACTAATCGACCAGGAACTAAATGTTTCCTCAAATGTCCCCATGGTTATCAGCTTCATGGGGAATACGAACTTACGTGCCAATCGGATGGCACATGGGATGGTCCAAAACACGGGGAATGCGTTAGTGAGTAACATATTTTCCATTTTATATGTTCACCATCAATACTCTTCTTTTCTTACTCTTTCTTTTTTCTTTTCTTTTAATTTTTTCTTTCTTTCTTTCTTTTTTTCTTTCTTTCTTTCTTCCTTTTTTTTTCTTTTTCTTTTTAATCACTTCTTTCAGTTTATATCAAGCATGCGATATTACAGAACACGTATAGAAACGTATGCACATGCAAATGCATACACAACTATTGTATATAGTTCATTGTCCATTGTATGAAAAAAAAAAAAAACAGAAAAGAGAAAAAAAAGAAAAAAGAAGAAAGAAAGAAAGAAAAAGAAATGAAAGAAGATGGAAGTCATTCGAACGAAAACAATTGCTATTAAAATTTTACAAACGTTTTTTTCGATACGGTACGAAGATGCGTCCCCCCCCCCCCCACCACCATAGATATTGTTAGTTAAAGATGAGTATTCAAAAAAAAGAGGAAAAAGAAAAAAAAAAGAAAAAGAAAAAACAAGAAAAATAATCGATGAATTCTTGTTTCCTCTCTTTTATCTTCCCTTTTGTTTGTTTGTTTTATTTTTCGTCGTTTGTTTGAATAGTTCCCTGCCCCCTCCTTGTTTTGCCCTTATTTTTTCGTCATATCGGTGCACAAACACGCACGTGCGCGCGTGAGAGCGCTCACATACGCACAATATGCACACACAATCACACAATATACACGCATACAATATATATATATATATATATATATATGTGTATATATATACACCCGATATCACACAGTTTACAGAAACGTTACGCGATACCTATTCTGGATCGAGTTAGCTACGGTCAGCGTGTAGTCATAGCCGGCGTTGCATACGAAAATAATCGACGACACAAGGCTGGGCGATATTAAATTTTTATCATGGATCGTGTCATCCAGATGCAAGCGGTCGACGCTATCGAAAAATAGAAAATGTTCGACGTCGAAGGCAATTTCCTCTTTTTCTGACTCTACTTCCTCTTTCTCTCTCACTCTCTCTCTCTCTCTCTTTTTCTTCCTCTCACTTACTCTTTTTTTCTCTTTTTTCTCTTTCTCTCTCTCTCTCTCTCTCTCTCTCTCTTTTTCTTTCTTTCTCTTACCTCTTTCTCGAATTTCCGTTGTAATAAAATTTCCTTTAACGATTGATCATCTAATTACGTCAATTTTCAAGAATTCGCGATAAAAAATTACACGAGTTTAATACGTAGACACACACTCATACACAAATAAACATATATGTGTATATATATATATATATATATATATATATATATATATATATATATATATATCGTACAAGTACGGAGATATTCAATGCTTTTTAAAAATTGATCTATTGATAATTAAATATTTTATATCGTTATACAAACAACAACAATAACAACAATAATAATAATAATAATAATACGACTCACCATTATGAAAATTAAAAAGTAAAAAAATAAAAAAAAAATAAAAAAAAAAACGATTAATGCATCTGTTATAAATATCATACATTGCACAGGTACGATACTTTTTAATATCATAAAATGAAATGTTTCAATCTTATCGAAGAATTAATCGGAATTGTTACGTGAGATGGATATCATGTATCGTATTTCGATGATTTTATATCTACTAGGATATAGCAAGCCAAGATTGGAATGTCCAAAGGATGTCGTAGCAGAGTTACCACCAGGACGAGACGAAGCTTTCGTGACGTTTGATCAACCTTCGACTGATCTCGATTGGTTTCGTTATGTACGATCGAAACCTTCTTGGGGTACTAGATTGGAAGCCAACTTGAAAATTGGCACACACGAGGTCAACTTTTTCGCAAGACACCCGGTATCAAAGAAACAAGCGAGTTGCGTTTTGCGTATCATCGTAAAAGGTAAAATTCATTTATTTATTCTCATTATCTTTCTTCGTTTAATTATTTATTAAATATTAATTCATTTTATTGAAAAACTGACGTGACAAATATTGAAATGTTCTCATCTGTTATAGTTAAATGATCGAAAGAAATTTTTCTTTCTCATATGAAAATGATAATTATCTATGAGAAAGATTATCAACGAATAATAATTTATTTATTTATTTATTTATTTATTCGTTCATTATTCATGGTATTACGTTCATTCAAAGGACGTAAAATAAATTCTTTCGTTATTATTATCTCTAACGTCTATTATTATTCTTTTTCTTTTGAATTAATATAATAGCCTTGTCTAATTCGTGTTCGCGATTTTTTCTTTTTTGCGTTTTTTTGTTTCCTCGGTAATCGATTGGTCACGTTAGTTTTACCAATTATACGGCTAATTCCAATTGGAATTAAACGTTAAGACGTAAGAAAATATAACCAGGATTATTCGAGTTAATTCGAATAAAATTGAGTGCAAAGCGTCGGATAACGAAACGAATTACATATTATCGATAATAATAGTTTAGGATCAAAGGATGGACTATATATATATATATATATATATATTATATATATATATATATTAATATATATATTATATGTATATATATATATATATATATATATACATATAAAAGAGAAAGAAAAAGAAAAGAGAGAAAGAAAAATAAAAAAGAAAAGAAAACTGGTGGTACGTATGGAGTTTTATACATACTCTATTCATACGTTCGTTCTCCATTATTTTATACGATGTTATACATATCGTACATGCATGCATGCAGACAAAGAAATAATTTTCAAGTCACATTTTGTTGAAGAATAAATGTCTACGCATTGATAGTCAAAAATTTGATGAAATGTTTCTTTTTTCGTATATAGATATGCACGTATAGAATAATCTTTGCTCGTTCTGTAAATACACGTAATGAATAAAATTCCAAAAGGGGAAAAAAAAAAAAAAAAAGAACATGAAATGAAAAGAAGAGAAAAAAGTATTTCGTAGTATAATAAAGAGCCAACACGTATGTATTCGAATTTTTTGTAATCTCTCGTTTTAACGAAAGACATATATACGAGTACGTAGATTTTTTTTTTCTTTCTTTCTTTTTTTTCTTTTTTCCAAATGTACATACAATACATACGTTATAACGTATTATTTCTGATCGATATAAAATCTGCGTCTAAACGGATCCGTACGAAATAATAATAATAACAATAAAAAAAAAAGAAAAAAAAAAAGAAAAGGAAAAAAAACATTCCACTCGCTTATCACTACTCTCGAATATCTTCGTTGTTGAAAAGTTTCGTTGGATAGGGGAAAAAAAAAATAGTCTGTTGAATGAAACGAAGAGAGAGAAAGAAAGAAAAAAAAAAGAAGTAGAAAAAGAAAATAATCAAGAAAAAAAGGAGAAAAGAAGGAAAGCAAAGAGGATAAAGAATTTCGTTGGAAAGTAATGTGTCAAGTAGTGCGTGTATTCGAATTTTGTGCTATCTATTGTATCAAACGACGAGACAAGACGTCGACACATGTAAATACATGGATTTTCTTTTTTTATTTTTATTATTTTTTTTTTTTTTCTTTTCCTTTTTCTGTTTTCAATGGACTTTCGATACAACACATTATCGAAATATAAAATACGATATAAAAAAATTCGCGCCTAATTAAAAGGGATACACTTTTACGAAATAATTAGTTCGCTTACGCCATCTCTCGAATATATTTTGTCGTTGAAATCTGTCGTTCGAGAAAGGGGGAAAAGAAAAAAGAGAAAAAAAGAAGAAGAACAAGAACGAAAAAAAAAAAAAAAAAGAAAGAATCCAACGCAATAAAGAGCCAGCTCTTTTATGTATTCTCGAATTTTTTGTAATATCTTGTCTTCTATAGTTTTTCTTTTTCTTTTTTTTTTTTTTATTTTTTTTTTCTTTTTTTTTCTATATTTTTTTTTTCTTTTTTTTTTTAACGGATTTTCGTTATAACACATTACTTCTCGATCGATATAAAATTCGCGTCTAAAAGGATCGGTTCGAAATAATAAAATATTCAGTTCGCTTTATACCACTCTCGAATATTTTTCGTTGTTGCGATCTCTCGTTCGACGAAAAAAAAGTTAAAAAGGAAAAAAGAAAAGAAAAAACAAAAAAAAAAAAAAAAAAAAAAAAGAAAAACAAAAAAACAAAAGAAAAGAAAAGAAAAAAAGTGCAGAGAAGAAAGGAAGAAAGAAAGAAAGAAAGGCAAAAAAAAGATTAGAAAAAGGGTCGAACGTCATTTTAAAAAGACACTTTTAATATAATAACGTTTACGTCAACTACGTACGTACGTACGTACGTACCATACGTAAGTGATTTGTAACATGTGCACGAGGAGCGCGCGTGTATGTACGAACGAGCGCATATGTGTATTGGCAGGGTGTCTCCTTAAGACGAAGAATAGAATGCGTGCACCGGTGCATACAACCGTGCCGTGATATGCAAATTCGCGAGGACTCGAGAATAGTGAAGTTACTATGTAAGGGTTGATGTTCATCCTCAAAGAAGAGTCCAACCCCCTTAATCTCGGCCACCGAACGCTTTCAAAAGGATTTAATTAAATGCATTTCTAGAACATGCCTCGGCACAATGCCGGGCAACGAACGAACAAACGATGAAAGGAGGAAGAGGAGAGATGGATCAGCTGGGGTGGCGGGTGGGTTGGGTTGGGGGTGGGTAGGGTGGGAAACGGAGAAGGATTGTTAAAAGGGAGGGGAAAGGGAGAGAAGGTTGGAGGTCGAGGGATGACGAGGAGTAAAGAGGGGAAGGGGATAAGCATTGCTCGACCGCGAATCGGATAATTCGATGAGTCTAAGCAAACGCGCTCGGCCAACTCGACGTGGCCGGATGTTAGATTTCCTCGAGGAATTTCTCCTTCCCTTCCCCCCCCCCCCCTTTATACCCAACACCACCACCATCGCCACCCCAATCATCCTCTTACCCTTTCGTTCTACCATTCTCGATCTTCTTCTCTCTCTCTCTCTCTCTATATATATATATATGTATATATATATATCTGCCTGTCGATCCATCTATATCTATCTCTATCTCTTTCGCTATCGTAAAAATATATAACGCCTGGTGTGAGTAGATTTAAAAGTAACATAGATAACTATCGTGAGCTTATAGGAGCTTCAAAAAAACTTTTCCTAAAAAATTCTGTTTACACCGCATCAATCCAATCTCTCGATCCAATTATTTCTATGTGTATATATACATATGTATATATATATATATATATATATATATTTCGTTACAAGCAAAGAAGAGAATTTTCTCGAAGCGTATAAAAAAAAAAAGAAAGAGAAAAAATAGGCGCACAAGTACTTTTTCTTTTTTCTTTTTTCTTTTTTTTTTTTTTTTTTTTTCCATAAATACCACTAGAAGCTACGAGATAAAGGCAAAAGAAAAAGAAAAAAAAAGGATAAAATAAAAAAGAGAATAACAAATAATATAAAATGCGAAATAAAAAGGAAAAGAAAAAGAAAATGAGAGATAGAAGGGAAGAAGAAGAAAAAGTTACGAACGTTAGGAAGTCTCGAATATTAGAAAAGTGACAGTTGGGTGAATGAATAAGGTTTAAACCCGAGTTTATCATCGAGAAGAGGGCAAATAGAATGTGCTTCCTTCTTCGTCTCGCTTTGTATCGTTTCAAAGGGGGCATATAATGTCTATGCTTTGTAACGAGAATGCAAGAGATGCGGTCGACGCATGCAAATTTCCTCTCCCTTTCTATCTATATCTCTTTCTCTCTCTCTCTCTCTCTCTCTCTCTTTCTCTCTTTCCCTTCCTCTCTTTCAAAGTAGTTACTCTTGGTGAGCTCTGCGATTTAATTAAATACGTCACCGGGTGGATACGGTTCGCCGCAACGAAGACCAGCGATCCTCCTCAAGCTACGATTTAGATAATTCGACGAGTCTAACTAAACGGTCCATTAATTTTCAGTTCTCTCTCTTTCTCTTTCTCTCTCTCTCTCTCTCTCTCTCTCTCTTTCTTTCTTTTGTTCTTCTTTCTAACACCTATTAACAATTTTTTTAGATACTAAAGCGAAAAAGAAAATCTACTCTTTAATTGTTACACGCACGTTCCCTTATAGAAAAAAAAAAAAAAAAAAAAAAAAAAAAGAGAGAGAGAAAAAATATACAAATCCATTACGATAAGAAAATCTAAATTTTGGAAATATGTACGATGAACGACTTACGGATGCTACGATAATTTCGTTTCAAAACTATCCTTCTCTTATTCGATCGATTAAAATATACGAAGATTCGATTGAACGAATCCATCTACGTTACGAACGACGTTGTTGTTATTTCGTTTTGTCACAAATAAAGTTACGATATTGATATTTCCTTAACGAATATACATATCTATTTGTTATCGAAAGATATTATTTTCTATTCGTTGGTAATTTTTATTTTTTCTCTATGAAAGAAAGAAAGAAAGAAAGAAAGAGAGATAAAAAAAAGAAAAAGAAAAGAAAGAAAAACAAAATAGAAAAAGAAAAGTTTCAAGCAATTGCAATGTTTCGATATCGTTAAGTATAAAGCTTCCAAAAAATATTATATTAAAGCTTTTCAATGTTCATAAACTTTGATTTTTATTGCGTATGTAATATATCGCGTATGTAATATATTTACATATACATATATATATATATATATTTTTTTTTTTTATTATTTTGAAAATAATATTATATTCTCCAAATAATGATATCGTTGTTACGAACGTTTAGATAATTTAAAAATATTTTTTCTCTCAATACGTAATGAGTTAGTTGGAAAATAAAAAACTTCTACATTGAAATCTTTTCTTTTTTTTTTTTTTTTTGTTTTTTTTTCTTCATCGGCAAACTAATTCGTACTAACCAATTAAACGTCCCTAAATCCAACATTCGAGAGCGACCAATCACAAACGAAGGAAAGTTTTCGGTGCAACGAGACGAGGAAAGCTTTTCCACGCTTCGTTTGATCGTGCCGACGACGAATTTCCACAAAGCCCCTGCGTTGCTACTGCTATTCGTCGTTCCGAGTAGTACGAAAGTTTAAGCGCTAAGGAGCCTCGTTAGAGCCACGAACGAACGGAACGACCGTGATAAGTATGGACCGGTTGCTCATGGCCGTCACGAGATACGCCAAGCGAATTATTATAGTTAGTGTGTGCCCGCGAAAATGAGACTTTTAAAGAAGAAAAAAGCAAAAATGAAAAGAGAGAGAGAGAGAGAGAGAGACAAAAGCTTTCTCTTATTGTACTCGGTTTTGTTTCTTTTTCTTTCTCTTTTTTTTTCTTCTTTTCTTCTTTTTTTCTTCTTTTTTTTTTTTCACTGCGACGTTCTCTTTCGTGCGTTAGAAAATATCGTCTATAAAAAATTCCAAAAAGAATTATATAATTATTTCGATATATTGTACAATTGTACTTTCGACGACATTATTTATTTATTTATTTATTTATTTCTCTCTTTTTCATTTTCCAGTTATAAAGCGTGATTCATTATGGTATCCTACGTCGATCCTCTTTTACATTAAAAATATTTCATTTCGGCAAACTCGTGAATAATATTTCAATGTATCGTATAATGTTTTTTTTTTCCTTTTTTTTTTCTTTTTTTTTTTTTTTGATGCATTGCATTTTTCACGATATTATTCATTTATTTATTTATTTTCCATTTCTTTTTTCGAATTACCGAGAGTGGTTCTCTACGAATTCACAATGATCCTCTCTTACGTTGAAAATAATTTCGCGTCGACAATTTCGAAAATAATATTCAACGAGGAGAGTAAATATTTTTTTTTTTTGTATGACGTCAGATTGATCCTCATCCATGTTAAAAAAATAGATATTTACAAATTTGAAGATAATTTTCAAAAGTATCATAAGTACAATAATTTCTTTCAATAATTTAACAACAAAGTCATATCGTTTCTATCTTTGAAAATTGATTACGTTTTTGCATATTCGAAAATGATTCGCTTTCTTTTCTCTCTCTCTCTCTTTTCAATAATTAATATATTAATATTAATCTCGATGTTAATTTTAATGATATTTTTCTCTTCCCTCTTTTTTTTTTCTCATTTTTTTCTTTTCCTTTTTTTTTCTTTTTTTTCTTTTTTTGTTTTTTTTTTTGCTTCGAATTACAGACGGCGAAGCACCAAAAGTAAAAGACTGCCCGAACAATATCGATGTGACCGGGAAAAATGGTACATCGATAACATGGACTGAGCCAATTTTTACGGACAACGTGAAAGTCACGCGTATCAGCAGCAACGAGGTAATGAATTATAAAAAATAATGTTATAGAATAATAATATTATAGATATTATTATTGTTATTATTATTACAATTTTTCTTCTTTTTCTTCTTCTTCTTCTTCTTCTTCTTCTTCTTATTATTATTATTATTATTATTATTATTATTATCATCATAAACCGTTGACCGAGTTTAAGGATGAGTCGTAAGAAGAAAAGTAATATAATTATACGGTTAATAATATGGGGGAACATCGTAAATTTTCCCGATGACATTTAACGAAAATTTATTTCGAATCCTTTAACCGCATTCCAAGGACAAGCCAATTAACGTGGCTAATGAAGATTATGGTTCGCGCCATTTTCGTGAGCGATAAAAATTAATTAAGAATGAACGGAAGGACTAGAATAACGTTAAATGGAACGTTCCGAGTTAATCTCAAAGGACGAAGGAGCAAAAGCAAAAAAAAAGAGAAAATATATATATATATATATTTTATATATATATATATATTTTATATATATATTTTCTCTCTCTCTATCTCTCTCTGTATATATATATATATATGAAAAAGATCAGAAAAGAATAGAGAAAAGAAAAAGGAAGATAGAGAGAGGGAGAGAGAGAGAGAGAGAGAGAGAGATTCGTTGTTGGAAATTTCTTTCTCACACATTTAATTAACCACGACTAGAACGCTTCGCGATATTAATTACACACCAAGATGGTTTACTTTCAAGATGGCGGACTTTCGTATATAGACCAACCTAGTCAAAATGAAGCACACAGAGAGAAAAAGAGAGATAGAGAAATATTAAGAGTGAAAGAGAGAGAGAGAGAGAGAGAGAAAGAGAGAGAGAGAGAGAGAGAGAGAGAGAGAGATATTGTTTTACGAAGATGTTCGTTTTATGAATTATATCCTATGACTTCGTGATGCTCGGCAAACGGTATACGCTCAATAATTAATTGTACCGATAAGTACAAATCGATATATGAAAATTATACCTTTTAAAGTCATTAACGTTATATTGCCTCGCGGTAATATTCGTGCTTAATGGCCGATACAATGGCAAGCCAGGCCCTGACAAAGGGCTACGATGCTTCATAAACGTATGCAAATTTTACAATGGTAAATGCCGTTCAAACAACGCCACGCGCTATATATTTACGGTATATATATATATATATACATACATACATAAATATATACATATATATATATATATATATATATATATATATATATATATACATATAAATGTATGCGTGTGTGTGAACTAGCGCGCGCGCGCGCGCGAGTTATCATAACGTTGTCGCACAAAGGAAACGATATAGAGAGAAGCAAAGCGTAATTTCATCCCCTCCCCTCACACTTTCATTCTCTCTCTCTCTCTCTCTCTCTCTCTCTCTCTCTCTCTCTGTGTCTCTGTCTCTCTCTTTATCTCTCTATCTCTCCCTCTTACAAACACACATAGAGAAATCGCATCCAGATTTCACGAATACAAAGTAAATCGCAAAGCGTACATCCCCATTAGTATTTCAAACTATAGTAATAATAATAATAATAATAATAATGATAATAATAATAATAATAATGATAATAATAGTAACAATAATAATAATAATAATAATAATAATAATAATAATAATAATGATTATGATTCGACGTTGTAAATTGTACTGCGATGATAATAATTAATCCATAAATCTTCAAGATTCTTTCTAAAAGAAATTCTCGTTCTCGTTTATTTTTTATTTATTTTTTTTCTTCTCTTTTCTTATTTTTTTTTTTTTTTTTTTTTTGTTTACTTTTTCTCCGATCGAGAGATTAAGCGATATAAATATAATACCGATGGGGATGCGTACCGACGTTAAAACCGTCGTATTTTTGCGATAAAAATTTCGTCTTAACGTTTCGTCCGAATATTTAAACAGATCGAGCAAACGAGAGAAGAAGATAATATAGTTCTTATTGAAAGATTATTTTTAATTCGCGAATAACGCCGGAATATTATTATTCCTTTTTAGATTCGTATACGAGCTTGATGAATTTCATTTCCTAGTGAATTTATACGATTGTATTCTTTCATCGTGATCGAACAAAAATATATATATATATATATATATATATATTACAAAAATGTTACAAACGATGAAAGCGAATGATAAAATTGAGGAAATGCATATAAATGATACATAAAAAATATACGTATATACGTATATTTGGGTCTCTTTTCACATGGTTTATTTTTTTTTTCTTTTTTAACACCATTCAGAGTTACACGGATTTCTTAGCGCATTTTATTCACCTTTCAGGCAGCAGCAAAAACGCACGCTGATTAATTCCCAGAAAATGTCACGAAAGTCAGGCGTATATTTTTAGCATTCTTTCTTTCTTTTTTTTTTTCTTCTTCTCCTTTTTTTTCTTTTCTTTTTTTCTTTTTTCAAAAAAATATCTTCCTTTCATTTCCCTCGACGAATTAATTTTTGTCCTTTTATGCGTGCTTTTCTTTTCCTTATTTCTCTTCTTTTCCTCTCTTTTTCTTTTCTTCTTTTTTTTTTTTCTTTTCGTTTTTTTTTTTTTTTTTAACTAAATGCTCTTAATGATTGCATTTCCATATTTTAAATTGCTCTTCGCACGATTCGCACATTTGATTTAACTCAACTCTCATGTATTTTGTAAATTAATTTTTGAACGAATTTTTTTATTCACGCGTTTTGATTTTTTCTTTTTGTCCTTGTTTCTTTTTTTTTTTTTTTTTTTTTTTTTTTTTCAATTTTTCATCTTTCATCCATTTTACCCACGTTACGCATCCATCATGTAAAAAGAGATCCAAGTGTGTTACGACGAAAAATAAAAAAAAAAATATATATATATATATACATATATATACAATTCGAAATATATTAAAATTATCGGTGAAAGTTCAACATTATATAAGATCGTATTGATCGATGATATGTTTTAATGCATTACCATGTTTCATATCAAAAGTGATTTGAAAAAAAAATATATGTATAAGAAGAAAATATACTCTTTGATAAAGGAGAGAGAGAGAGAGAGAGAGAGAGAGAGAGAGAGAGAGAGAGGGAGGAAATAATCCCAAGGAAGAAAAATATTCTCAAAAAAAAAAAAAAAAAAAAAAAAAAAAAAAGAAAAAAAAGAAAAAAAAAGAAGAAAACATCGGCTTGGCCGTACTTTTGGACTTACAGGCGAAACGAGAATTTTCGAGTACTTTAAAAGTGACTCCGGTGAAAGAGAGTTAGACTGTATAAAAGGACTTTACATGTTTTCGATATTTTCCTCGACCGAGGTACGAATCGTTCTGAATTTTATATCGACCAATAGGAGTTACGCGTTGAAACACGAATGAAAGCGAGACACCGACGAGTATATAAATTAATAAACACTCGTTAATAAATTAAACTTCTATCCTTTCTCTCTCTCTCTCTCTCTCTTTGTTTGTCATAGATGCACTCAAACGCACACATGAATACACACGCATACATACATATACATTTAATAATCGGATGGTTGGAAATTATTTAGATACGTCGAGAATAAAGGTCAGTAATAGAGTTAAGAGAAAAGGAGAAGAAGTAAAAAAAAAAAAAAAAAAAAAAGAAAATAAAATAAACAAAAAGAAACAAATGTTAAGATTAAGTGAAACGCGAGTATAGAGAGAGAAAAAAAAAGAATGAAAGAAAGAAAGAAAGAAAGAAAGAAAGAAAGAAAGAAAGAAAGAAAGAAAGAAAAAACAAAGAAAAACCTGTAGCATATTAAAAGTGTCGATATGATAAATTTTCTAAGGGAAGAAAGAGAAAAGCGAAGGGATATGGAAAGAAGGAAAGAGGGATGTAACATTCGAGGAAATTGAGAGGAAGTGAAAAAAGAAAGAAAGAAAAAAAAACAAAAAAAAAAAAAAAGAAGAAGAAAATCGGATAAAGAGGATATGCGAGCGTATCCATACTTTGTAACATTTTCAAAAGGTATGTAGTTAACTAGGGAATAACTTTGTAGACGATGTAAACTACATAAACTTTGAGAGAGTTAAACTGTATGAACGCCAACCATTCGCAACAATGTTCTTTGAGTAATAGAAGAAGGGAACAACGGCGGCCAATGCAAGGATGGAAACTCTTCGGAGAATCGATATATGTATGCATACTACCTCCCTCTAACTATTTTCCGAATTAGCCTCGTTATCCGAACTTGTCTATGTTAGGTGGTAGATGTGAGTCCGATATATCGATTAGATTCTTCATCATTTGGCACGCAATCCCTAATGCATGTGTCTACCGTATGGAGACTATGATAAACTTCCCTTCGGTTCAATCGTGTCTTTATAACGACGATAATAATGACAATAATAATAATAATAATAATAATAATAATAATAATAATGTATTATAAAAAAATAATAATTAAGATAATAGTAATAATATTAGTAATAATTTAAGAAAAAAAAAAGATAAAGAAAAATAATAATATTCTTAATGACACTACACATCAATATCAAGAAATAATTATGATAATAATAATAATAATAATAATAATAATAATAATAATAATAATAATAGTAATAAAAAAAAAATAGTAATAATATTCTCAGTGTTATTATCCATTATGATAAATAACAGTCGAGAAGTATGACTTGGCCAAGGAACAACAATAATAATTGACAACGATAATATTACTATTAAAAAAAAAAAGGTAATAACGAAAAGTATAATAATATTCTCATAGTATTTATTATACTTAATTAGAAGCTTTGTGAAAACCATTGACCGACACGAAAGATGATAATAACAATAATAATAACAATAGTAATAATAATAATAATTGTCGTAACGAAGTAACAAAGTCGAGTAGTAGTAACGTAACAATTGACGTCTCTATTGACGATATTATCTCGAGTAAAAAGAATTCATTTTTTTCCCCCCCTTTTTCTAGTATTTTTTTCTCTCTCTCTCTCTCTCTCTCTCTCTCTTTTTTCATTTTCTTTCGTTTCTCTCGTTATTTTTACAGAGTCCAGGACGTCCGTTTGACGTTGGAGGGCACAGAATAGAATACGAGGCCAGCGATGAGGCCGGTTGGTCGAGCAAATGCGTCTTCACTGTGGTCCTACGAGCCGAGTGAAAAGTATTAAGAGAAGGGAGTCGAAGAGAAACTTGGTTTGCTCTTATGGCGTTGTAGAGAGAAAGAGGAACGAAAGGGTGGTGGAGGAGGAGGAGGAGGAAATAAGGGGAAAAAGAAAAAAAAAACGGAAAAAAATAAAAGAAAAAAGGAAAAAAAAAGAGAAAGAAATAACAAAGGAGCAAAAAAAAGAAAAAAAGAAAAGAAACGGGAAAAGGAGGAAGAAGATAGAAACGCAAAATAAAGTAGCCAAGGGGAGGAGGAGGAGGAGGAGGAGGAGGAGGAGGTAGAGGTGGAGGTTGAGAAAGAGGAAAGAGAAAGAAGAAAAGAGGGGTGGAAAAAAAGGAAAACGAAGGAACAGCAGAAGAAAAACAAAAAAGGAAGAAGAAGAAAAGGAGGAGGAGAAGGAGGTGGAGATGAAGGAGGAGGAAAAGGAAGAAGAAGAAAAAAATGAAACGCCAGTACGGAAGAATAGCGATAAGGTAATATAAATGGAAATTCCGGGGAATCGCGCGAGCAAACACTACGAAGACATAACAACACAGATACCACCACATTATTCTTCTTCTTCTTCTTCTTCTTCTTCTTCCTCTTCTTCCTCTTCTTCCTCTTCCTCTTTCTCTTTTCCTTTTTCCGAGCTTCGTAATGGATTCCGTTTTGCAGGTTAAACGCTACCGAAAACACGAATATATTTCGGTTTCTACGATAAGCGGCACGCTCGCCTAACCCACCCAACGCCACCCACTTCCCACCTTATCCAATCGCGATATCACCATTGCATTTTATATTTGAAAACTTATGCGAGTCGACGTTTTCCCTCCTACTTTCTCTCTCTCCCTCTCTCTCTCTCTCTCTTTCTCTCTCTCTCTCTCTCTTTCTCTTTTATCCTATCTCGTTCGATATTTCCTTCTCTCTTGCTTTTTTTTTTTCTTTTTTTTTTCTCTCTCTTTTTTTATGTTCACTCTTTACTCTTAACATTTTTTTCTTGTTTCCCTTTATTTTTTTCTTTTTTTCTTTTTTTGATCTTCTTTCTCTTTTTCTTTCTCCTTAATCCGAAGTGTGATCGATGACGCTCGTAATTGTTGATAATAGGGATAATAGGGAAGAGAGAGAGAGAGAGAGAGAGAGAGAGAGAGAGAGAGAGAGAGGGAGGGAGGGGGAAGGGGGAAGGGAAGAGAGAGGAAAAACATTTTATCCGCAATCATGTCCTCCGGTGGTTGTTAAAATCTCATGGGAGCCGATATAAGATACGATTTCGATTTGAAATCGTGTTGCGCATCGTTGAAAGTGAAAATGAGAAAGAGAGAAAGAGAGAGGGAGAGAGAGAGAGAGATAGTCGATCGAATAACGCGAGCAAATGAAACATGAGCCTGTTCTAATGGAAAACTCGTATTTTTCGACGTATTTTTCTTTTTCCTCTTTTTTCCTTTTCTTCTTTTCTTTTTTTCTTTTTTTTTTTTTTTTCTCAATAAAATCGTATAAATATGAAATTAACGTAATCAACAACAATTGTCGTTAACGTTGATTCAATGAGATCATTTCGTGAAATTATTAATAATTATTATTATCAATTATTTTACGTATCCAATTGTTACCCTTACGATTTTTACATTTCTATCTTTTCAATTATTCAAGTTCTACATTCTAATCTATCGAAATATATCGTCAATGATAAATTTTACGTGTTATTATTGTGATCGTAATAGAAGAAAAGAAAAAAAAAAAAAAAAAAAAAAAGAAAAAAAAAAAGGAAAAGCAAAAAAGAAAAAAGTACGACGACCGATCGAAACAGATGTTCGTATTAATCGTTTAATTAATAATTGATTAGCAAATCAATGCCAATATTATCGGTTAAAATTCATCGTTTCATCATTAACGAGTTTCATCATTAACGAACACACATACCTATACGCATACATGTATATTTATTGTTATAAATTTTCCAAAATTTGTTTTTCACTTTATCCCTTTCTCTTTCTCTCTCTCTCTCTCTCTCTCTCTCTCTCTCGTTTACATATTAAAGGTATTAAATACCGCGAGAAGAGAATTACGTGTAAATGAAATATAATAATTGGCATAGCATTATCCCAAATAATTATTGTACAACAGGTATTTGTCTGTGAGTACGTATACACACCTATTGTTATCTCCGTGTCGAAGGTTCGAATAACTTCCCGATGATGAACTATAAATGCATGATATATGTATAAATGATTAATTCCATTAATTATACGAATAAGATAAGTAAAGTTTGTTCCGACCGTATAAATAAATTTTTAAGAAGAAAAACTTCTCGTACGTACGTATGTACACGTTTAAACAGTAATATTATATCAAGAGTATCGCGAAGTACATCAAATTCAAATATATATATATATATATATATATATATATATATATATATATATGTATGTATGTATGTATGTATGTATTCGAATAGTAAAGACGGATATAAAACTTTTATCGTAACATAACAATAAGGTAAAAAGAAGTTCTGAAAAAAAAAAAAAGAAGAAAATAAAATAAGATAAATAAATAAGTAAAAAGAGAGACAAAAAAAAATAGGAAAAGAGAAAAAAGGAAAAAACAAAGGTAAGAGAATGTTTAAAAACAGACATAAGATGACTGTGTTGTTACGCTCTTATCGAATCGATCATTGAAACATAGCCGTTCGTACCTAATTAATTATTAATATAAAGGAACGAGATTGTTATCCATATATTCGGATGACTCTTGTAAACAGAAAAAATGAAATAAAAACCAAAAAAAAAAAAATAAAAAAATAAAAAAAAAAATAAAA
Source organism: Vespa crabro (assembly GCF_910589235.1). Classification (NCBI taxonomy): domain Eukaryota; kingdom Metazoa; phylum Arthropoda; class Insecta; order Hymenoptera; family Vespidae; genus Vespa; species Vespa crabro. Next base: position 13,321,564 of record NC_060957.1, read on the forward strand.
CAAAATAATGAAAAATGAAAATAATAAAATATCTTCGAACCGGACAATACATTTTCATACTTTCTATGTCCGAAATTAATATATCTAACATACAATATGTACGTACGCGTTCTGTCGTAATTTTATTCTCTCGTTTATGTACCAAACCGAAACCAAACCCAAAAAAGAGAAAATGAAAAAAAAAAAAAAAAGAAAAAAAAAAGAATAAAACAAAAAGAGGAAAGAGGGGAAAAATAAAAATAAAGTAACATACAAAAAAAGAAAAAAAAAGAAAAACGAAACAGTAAATAAATGAATAATTATTGAAATGGGAGGATCGAGCTTCCGGAAAAATCTAATTGAAAAGTAAAAAAGAAGAAAAAAAAAAAAAGAAGAAAAAGAAAAAAAAAAAGAAAAAAAAGGATGACTCGGCGGCGGCAGCGGCGGCGGCGATCAATGGTTCTAAACGAATCTTTTAGGTGAGATGTTGCGCTAGAAACTCTAGTTAGCTTAAATATTAAGATGTAATCTGTGAAAAGAAGGAACGATACCTAAGTGTGTAAATGAAACATTTTGTTTATTATTTATTAATACCCCTCCCTAACGATCGCATCATATCATTGTTACAATTTAAATGAACGGGCACGTAATAAATATGCCATCGTATCGGCATTACTATGAATGTATAAAATTTATCTATATCAAATATATATATATATATATATATATATATATATATATATATATATATATATATATATATATATATGTATATTACAAGAAAAAAAAAGATATCTTTCGCTCACTTACATACATACATACGTACATACATACATACATACATACATACATACATACATACATACATACATACATACATACATACATAGATATATCTCCTTAGAATAAAAATGGCAGTAAAGTAAATAAAGGCAAATATTACTTACTTACGAAACATTATCATATGCTACGTAACATCATATAGAAATCTATTCGATCGTAATAAAATAATACGAAACGAATGTAAATTTTATTTTAAACTAAACTGATAAGAATCTAACGAAAAGAAAAAGAGAGATAGATAGATAGAAAGGGAAAAAGAAAGGAGGGGTGGGGGGAGAAAAAAGAAATAACTTAGAAGACAACGTACCATACGTGACATGATGATAAAGCAGAAGAGAAAAAGAGTGAAAGAGATAGAGAGTTGGAAAAAAAGAGAGAGAGAGAGAGAGAGAGAAAGACAAATGCGTCTGGTATTTGCAATATGACAACGACTGATTTTCATTCGTTCGAAGTTGCGAATAATAATAATAAAAAAGAAAAATAATAAAAAAAACGAAACAAAAAAGGAAGCTGGTGTTATGAAACATTTATAGCAATATTTTTCCCTCACCCTCTCTCTCTCTCTCTCTCTCTCTCTCTCTCTCTTTCTTTTTCTTTTTCTTTTTCTTCCTCTCTATTATAATAATTCTCTCTTTTTATATCTCAAAAGTATCCAATTAATACCGACGAACGGGTAATTCGTCGTCAGAATATTTCGTAGTACAAAAACCAAATTTAATTTCTCAACTCGTTGAATAATCCCGAGTGAGAGAGAAATAGAGAGAGAGAGAGAGAGAGAGAGAGAGAGAGAGAGAGAAAGAAAAAGAGATAGATAGATAGATAGATAGATAGATAGATAGATATATATATATATATAGATATATAGATATATAGATAGATATATAGATGGAAACTTTTTTCATGTGCAACATCTACGCCGTGGAAATATTCTCGTATCGACTCGAGCTCTTGGATAATGAGGAAACGATGCAAAGTGACCGTTCCTCGTCGAACGTTCCTCCTCCTTCTCCTCCTCTACCCCGCGATTCGAGTGGTGCCTCTGTAACAGCTGTTGCCTCTGCTCCAAATAGTAATCCCGTTCTCTTGGTCGTTGTCGATCTGAAAAAATACAAAATGAATTAACATCACGAGGAACGATCGAACGTTATAATCATCGATCTCTCTCTCTTTTATTCCTTATATTTTCTTCCTTTCACCTCCATCATCGTCTCAATCAACTTCTTTACCTTCTCATTTTCCCTTTACTGACAACTTTAATATAACAACGTTTCCAAATTATTATTTACCTTAAGGATTTCCTTTGTAATTGGTAACTTTGATACCTACATAGAAACTTTTTCATTAACTTTACGGTAAGTACTTTAAGTACGGTAAGTAATTTATTATTATTATTGTTGTTGTTATTGTTATTATTATTACTATTATTATTATTACTATTATTATTATTATTATTATTATTATTATTATTATTATTGGTTTTTAATTTTCAATACGCTTTGTCCTTTTTCGTTTCTTTTCATTTTTTTCGTTCGTTCGTTCGTTCGTTCTTTCTTGTTTTCCCTTTTTACTTTTTTTTTTTTTTTTTTATTTTCCCGTTAATCGAGCTAGCTTCGTGAATTTGTTTGGTTTGCTTTTGTTATTTTTTTTTCTTTTTTGTTTCTTGTTTTTTTTTTTTTTTTTATTTTTTTTTTTCTTAATAAACAAAATCGATTAATTTCTTGAAATAAATTAAATCGGGATAAGACGAAGATGTTCTTTTTCTTTCTTTCTTTCTTTATTTTCTTTCCTTTTCTTCCTGTTTTTTTTTTCTTTCTCTTTTCTTCTAAATGAAAGTTTTCTTCTTCAAACAAGGAAAAGAAGGCGAGTTCTTTTTATTTTGTCTTAGTTTATTAAGTTCGATAAAGAAATTTGACAAATTTAAATTAACTTGATTTTGAAGTATTTTTATAACTTCGTTCTTTTTTCTTTTTTTTTTTTTAGACGTAAATTAATTAAGATTAATTAATCAGGTCTTTTCATTTTTTCTTTGGTTCTTATTTTTCATTTTAATGATCAGATTTTTCTTTTTTTTTTTCTACTTTTTCTTTTCCTTCTTTCTTTTTTTTTTTTTTTTTTTTCTCTTGAAACACGTTAAAACACGTTAAATAGGAGAATTTACGAAGGAGAAGATTTAGTGACTGTTATCATTGGACACTTTGAAGGAGACCTAAGAATAGCCAAGAGTTGGACGTCATCGACAACGATTAACGTAAAAGCAGTTCAATTTACCTAACTGCTTGCTCTTCGTCTTATTCCGAAGTGGTTCGACCCATTTTTCACGTTTCACACAGTCTCATTTTCAATCTCATTTACGAGGACTCGAAAGAATTAGATTAAATATCGTCAATGTACTAACTCATAAAATATTTCTAATGGTAAAATTGTTAAGAAAAATATCATGGAGATTTTTTTCCTCTTTCTTCTTGTTTTTTTTTTTTTTCCTTTTTATTTTCTGTGTGTGCGTGTTCTTCTTTTTTTTTTTCTTCGCTCGAAACTCAAGGCAACTCGAGATAAGTTCAGCGAACGGTATTTGATATATAATCGAGTCTCGAAAACGAGGACACTGAGAGACCACACGCATGAATATCTTCCATCGATTTATCTATTTTGTATGTTATATATATATATATATATATACATGCATATATATATATGTGTGTGTGTGTGTGTGTATACTTATATATATATATATATATATATATATATATATATATATATATATGTATGTATATGTATTTGCCATCTCGTGAACTCTGCGAATCTAGGACAGAATGTTGGGGCACGTGTCGTCAGGGGCCAAGTCTCTGGAATGTTTTTCCAGATGCTCTCTTATATATATGTATGTATGTATGTATATATATATGTATATATATGTATGTCACTATGATAGCTCGCTCAACCAAGTTTTACCTCCACGTGATCCAGTTAAAAGCCGATTACAATTTTCAATGAGCTTTATCGTCGTTAAATCACTTGACGGGGTTGGACCCATTGAACGAGATGTCGGTTCTCGATAAAGAGATTCTACAATATATCGTAGCTTACACCTTCGATTGGATCGAACTTCGAAAGAAAAAGAAAATGGAGAAGTGTGAAAAAGCTTTTATATATATATATATATATATATATATCCAAGTAGTACTTGAGAAGAAGTAAAAGAAGATATCGTTTTTGATCAACGATCCATTTCTGAGAAAAAGAAGGAAAAAAAGAAAGAATGAAAGGAAAGAAACAAACAAACAAAAAATGTCCCTAGCGTCGTCTATGATAAATTTCACTGTCGTTGTGAATTCATTAAAATGATAGTTCGTGATATTTTTGCTTTCTTTTATTTCTCTCTCTCTCTCTCTCTCTCTCTCTCTCTTTCTAATCGAAAATCCGTTCCCTTCGCGTTACTTCTTTTTTGTTTTTTTTTCTAAATCGTATTCTAAATAATATAAATATTTTTCTCATGTTTCATGATACATTGTATCGATGACGATTTTATTAATAACAGTTGGAAATCTGAGTTTCTCTTTATAGCGCGATCGATTCTAAATTATAAAGAAATGAACAAAAAAAAAAAAAAGAAAAAGAAAAAAAAAACAAAAGAAAAGAAGAAATAAAGAAAAGCTCTTCTCAGTATCTATGATAAATTTGATTAATCAAAATTAGCATCATAACGATTGGAAATCGTTTAATTAAATTTACAAACTTTAATCCTTTTAACTAATAAGGATATAAATATTTTTTTTTGTGTAATAAAAAGTCGTTTTTTGGCGCGATCGATTATAAATTGATAAAAAGGAAAGAAAAAAAAAAAAAAAAGAAGAAAAGAAAAGAAAGATTTTAATTAAATTTGACGACGTTTCTACTTTCTTTTTCTTTTCGTACCTTGAAAATCATTTGATCGAGGTCGACTTCGAATAAGAAAAAAAAAAAAGAAAGAAAAAAAAAAGAAAAAGAAAAAGGAAAAAAAAAATTCACGATCCACCATAAATACGATCAATATAAATTTTATTAATACCATTAATAACTAAGTAATGATTAATTTATATGCGTCGAAATTCGGAACGGTTTGAATTAAAATGAAGTGTCCTCTCGAGTAAAAGGAAGTTAAGAAAAAACTGTTGGAGGTTGCGTGTTGTTAATAGAACGATTATATAAACCATAAACTACTCTCTCTCTCTCTCTCTCTCTAAGCTATGTGAGAATGAGAGGATAGTTGAAGTTAGCGGCTCTTCTTTATACACCCTAATTGTAAGTGGCTGTCGTCATCCCTGGGAAGTCTTCTCACGAGTTTTAAAAGCGATACAAAGAAGAAGGCCAAAGAGCGATGAGTTTTGCGAATTATATTTTTTTTCTTTTTAACATTCGTATGTGTACTCGTATCTCAATAAAAAAAAAAAAAAAAAAAAAAGAAGGAAAAACCCAGATTTATCTACCAATAATAAAACACATTATATTATTATAATATGTATAACTATTACTGGTAATATATATATATATAAAGAAAAAAATATTATAGTAAAATATTGCGAGTGTACTGCAAATGATAGTTATTAAAATTTACTATTAAAAAAAATTCGAATTTATGCTAATCAATTTTATTTTATCTATACCCATCAATATAGATTATTTTAATTTTAAAATGATAAAAATTTATAATTTATTATTTTAATAGCAATTTCGTATTCCATCTCACTCTCTCTCTCTCTCTCTCTCTCTCTCTCTTTCTCACTCTCTCTCTCTCTTTCTCTCTCTCTCTCTCTTTATCTCTCTTTCCTCATAGTTACCATCTCTGTTTTCTACAGTGCTCTCTACCTCTTTCATCTCCTTGACTTCGTCGTCGTCGTTGTCGTCGTCATCGTCGTCGTCGTCGTAGTCTTTGTCATCGTCGTCTTCGTCGTTGTCGTTGTCGTTGTCGTAGCTGCCCTCGTTTCCTTTTATGCATTATTAATAGTGCACTGTTAACTGAGCTCTTCTCTATCTCTTTCTCTCTTTCTCTTTCAATCTCTTTCTCTCTTATTCTTTCTTTCTCTTTCTTACTCTTCTTACTTCTATCTTCTATCATCTTTTCTTACTCTTCCTCGTGTAGTTACGTTCACATAAATCACCGAAGAAACGACGTACGAGTCGAACTCTCGTCCTCGATCGTAAATCAATGATCATAACGATCGCGAGAATCATTGAGCGTCGAATCAACGTCGATGAGAAGAAAAAGAAGAGAAAGAACAAAGAATGAGAGAGAGAAAGAGAGAAAGTATGTGTGTGTGTGTGTGTGTGTGTGTGTTTGATAAAAATTCTTCGAACGTAGAAGCTGGTTAACATCTACTATGATCTCGTAAATCTTCTTCGTTTCTAAAGAGAACTCGACGAAAAGGGTAGAAAAATATTATCTATTTATAAAATACAAGTGTTTCCAAATTTGCCGTATAGAAATCCAAACGAATCCGTTATTTATCTACGAGGATGAAAAGGAAAGAAAAAAGAAGAAAAATAAATAAATAAATGAAAAGAGAAATAAAATGCAAAAAAATAATTGTTTAATACAAAAAAAAAATTTATATATATATATATATATATATATATATATATATATAAATTGATTAAGCTCGTTGATAAAGCTCGTGACTATTTATATAAAATTTCTTCCTACAGGTTCGATCTTATAACGATTTATTGTTATTAGGTTAGCCAGTGCTTGTATATATATATGTGTGTGTGTGTATTTGTAAAAAAATAAAAAAAAAGAAAAGAAAAGAAAGAAAAAAGGGGAGGAAAAACCAAGAGAAAAAATTTTGTACTCGTAAAAAGTTCGACGACTTCTAAATAACATTTTGATCGATCAAATTCGACTTGATCTCGGTTACATTTAATAGATCCTGCAACTCTTTCAATTCCGAAACGGATAAGATCGATTCGAGTTCGGGTGATATAGCGTCCTTCAAACTCAAAGACGCTAAATCGACGGTGTCAATGTTACCGTCGTTCTTCAACAGTTGCTTCAACTTTTTAATGTAATTCTTTAAACCCGTTTGAACGGCCAAACCAACTTTCGAATCGGCACGTGACAATCTACGACGTATTGGCCTTTCCTTTTCCAATGTCATTTCGTCACGACAATTAATGTTCGAGGATTTTTGAGTTCGCGAATCGTTCTTATCCAATATCAAAGTGTCTCTTGATACGACGGCCGATCGAGGACACGTATCCATCTTGATTAATGATTTATTTCCATTCGTGAAGATCTCGTGAGTTTTGTCGAAATTTTTCACCTCGGTGATTACTTTCTTCGGTGTATTCTTTTTCCTAATCGAAATATTCAAACCCTCTTTATTGGCCATCGATATCTCGTTGTTACTTTTACGAGTAAGAATCGATTGGAGGTTTGTTATGTTCTTCTTCGATTCGTTTTCGTCATCGATCGAATTAACGAAACGTTCGCGCAAAACTTTCGTAGTCGTTCGACATTCGCCGATCGTTTTTTCGAAAGATCCATCGCACTTTGAATTCGCCGAACGTTCTCCATAATTTTTGAAAATTTCTTTATTATCGTTAATCGAATTAATTAAATCAGAATTATTGTCAATCATATTCCTTGACTTTTGACGTGATCTACGATTATCACGTTCCTCATGTTGAAACTTTAGAGAACTTATGCCAACGACATTCTCACAGAGAGAACCCCTTGATTTTCCATCGTCATTTCCAAAGGTACCGTGAAACTTCGGTACCAAAAATCTCGAGGAAATGCTCGTCGATGGTTCAAAGTTTTTGGACGGAATCATCGGTCTTATCAAATTGAACGAAGAAATCTCATTTTCCTTCGAATTCGATCGTAACGATCCTATACCTTTAAGGCAATCGTAATTCTTTATTGCATTTAAACCGTCAATACGTTCGCTCTTCGTACGATCCTCGATCGTTTTCCCTTTCTCCGTTAAAGTTAAATTTGCCGATCTTGGCCTTGGCGAGTATGGCCTTGAACCAAATGTAGAGGAACGTTCGACAGTAGTTCGTAATTTAGCTCTTTTAGATTTCTCAAATGTCTTCTTTCTCTCTGGCCTGTTGTTTCCATATTTTCTATTGAACGATACCGAGGGATTACCGTTGATCCATGGAAGAAGTTTCCTCGTTGTTTTACGATCTCTCGAAGACGGAACCGAGGAATCACGTGAATAATTTGACATAACGTCACGGTTACTATCCAACTCGCTTGAACTCGCCGTACTGACGTTTATAATGGAGTCCCTATCGGGTTTAACGATCGACGTTGCCAACTTTCTACGTACAGGTTTGACAATATCATTGCTCGTCTTAGATCCAAAGTATTTCCTTGTTTGTACTTGATCGACGTTCGAACTTCTCCGTAGTTTTCTTCGAATCGAGTTTGAATCAACCAGACCACCGGCTCCAATGTGTCTCCCTTTCCTCAACCATTCGGAATCCTTTCTCGAGTTAATCGATCCGTACGTTGATTCCTTCGGTTCCGCTTTGTTGCTCGCCATTCTCGAATCCTTTTTATCGTTCGATTGGTTAGAAAAATTCTTATTCTTCGATTTGATATTATTTCGTTTACATTCTACGTAACTATTATCAACTATCTCCTTATCCCGATCGGTCTCTTTCGAATAACAAAGATTCATCGTATCCGTACCTATTTCATTGGTCTCTCGTTTGCGTATACCCTTAACAAGAAAATGATCCAAAGGATGTAAAAACTCTACCTCTTTCTTGCTCATACCAGAGGTCGCGTCATAATATTCCTCAATGAAATCGAAAAAACTATGATCATAATTGTCGTTCAATCTTATACCGAGCATAGAGTCCGACGTATTTAAATGTATAGAATTGAATATAACGTCGCCCGGTGGCTGATGATTTTTATAACGTTTCTTAAGGCTCGCCTCGATGAGTTTATGACGATACGCATTGTAATTGAAAGTTGATATATCGATAATAGGTAATTCGGAATTTGTTACAACGAACGAGGATGATCTTTCAACCGGCACATCCTTTATTTCGTTATTTCTTTTAATTAATGTACCCGTAAATTTGTCCTGATCGCATTGTCCTACGTCATCCTCATTTAATTCGTAACGACTAGCTCGATCAACGATACTATTTGAACAAAGATTCGGCGTTGATACTGTTCTACGATTTGAATCTACGTTAAATTCTAAATCGTAATCCGAACTGGAACTTGAATCGATTGTTGGAATTGGTGCTGGATAATGCATCACAACGGCCCTTCGTATACGCTCCTCCGAACTCCTAATACTCGTTCGTCCAGTTTCATGATGATATTCCTTTATATTTGAACCGCCTGAGGGTGAACCAGCAGCAGCTATCCTTCTTCTCGGATCCCTCTTATTCCATCTCCCGTTCGATCCATTCTCGTTCCTTGATTTCCCCTAAGCCGACGCGAGAAAGTGCAGAGATATTTGGAATTTGAGAAGTGCATTCAAACAAAGAGATTCATTCGATGAAAAGCGTTATTATCGCCCGCGGACATGCTTATTGATCAATCTCTCTCTCTCTCTCTCTCTCTCTCTCTCTCTCTCTCTCTCTCTCTCTCTCTCTCTCTCTCTCTCTCTCTCTCTCTCTCTCTCTCCCTCTCTATCTCTCCCTCTCTCTATCTGTCTGCTGTCTGTCCGTCCAAATATGTCTTTGTCCGTAGATAGGATTTACTTTTTTCTTTTTTCTATTTTCTTTGCGAACTGACGTGATTCATCAAAAACGAGGACACATTTTTCTTTCCCTTTCTTTCTTTTCTTTTCTTTTCCTTTAATTTCTTTTTTCTTTTTTCTTTCTTTCTTTCTTTTTCTTTTTTTTTTTTTTTTCTTTTTAATCAAAGATCATATCGTTCGAAAAGCAAAGCTAAGTCCAATCTCTTTACGTCGTGTGTTTATAGTAAGACGTTATGTCGAGAGAGAGAGAGAGAGAGAGAGAGAGAGAGAGAGAGAGAGAGAGAGAGAGAGAAGAAGAAAAAAAAAGAGAGATGAAGAAAGAAGATATGAAAAAAATATATTAAAAAAAAAAAAAAAAAAAAAAAAGAAAGAAAGAAAAAAAATGTGCGTACGCGAGAGAAGGGGAAAAGGGGAGAGAAGAAAAAAAGAAAGAAAAAACACCTCTCTCTCTCTCTCTCTCTCTCGCCTGTCACATACAAACGAACACCAATGAATAATCACTTTGATAACTATGTTAATAAAATTTAACGGGCAATTTAATTTATATAAAGATTATTAAAGGAATCCTCGTGATACGTACGAGATAAAATATTAGATTGGCGAACAATGGTACAGCCAATAGGATAACAAATGCCAAAACGAAAATGCTTTCGACGATGAACGGCGGCGAGGATTGTAAGGTTAAAATGAATTTGGTTGAATCGACGACGCTCAGCATCCCGTCGGGTTCGATTTTGTCGGTCCACCAACAATCAATGGAAACGTTCCTCTATCGTTCTTCATGTTAGGATAGTAAAGATCGAACAAACATGAAATATCAGATAGAAAATGATAGAAGGAATCGATCGGCGTATTCTTTCCTGTCAACTCTTGAGCGACAGGAAACGTCTACCATAGTCAAACGATATTCTTCCATCTATTCGCCAATCGTACCAATCATATTCCTTGTATCCTTTTTTTTTCTTTGTCTTTTTTTTTTCTTTGTCTTTTCTCTCTCTCTCTCTCTCTCTCTCTCTCTCTCTTTATTCTATTCTATTCTATTTTCCCTCGTGCTATTCGTTTTCTACGATAATATACGTATCCAGATCTCGAATATGTGAGAGATATCGAGGATTCCTCTTTCTTTCACTATTCTTCTCTCTCTCTCTCTCTCTCTCTCTCTTCTTCTTTCTCTCTCTTTCGCTCTCACTCGTTTTTCTTTTTCTCTTTTACTTTTTTTCTTCTTCTTCTTCTTCTTCTTCTTCTTCCTTTTTTTCTCTTTTTTCTTTTTTCTTTTTTTTTTTTTTTTTTTTAGGTCACCGAGTATTTCCATTGGCAACGAGTACGAATAACTTCGCGTTATTTGCGTTTCCTGTGTTCACTGTCTGCCGTTTTACTCGCCAAGGGAGCACCTTTGATTTTTGCACCATAGAATACAATATCGTCGATTCTATGCGGTTTCGTAAGTTTGCCTCCATCGCCGGCTATTTCATTTTCTACGAATGTTTAACGAACCGTTGACCAGATTCAATTTGTTAAAAAGAAAAAAAAAAGAAAAAAAAAAGGAGGGAAAAAGAAGAGGAGAAAAAAAGTGAAAGAAAAACAAAGAGGAAAGGGAAAAGGTATAAGAAAAAGATGAAGAAGAAATATATAATAATAATAATAATAATAATAATAATAATAATAATAATGAAAAATAATAAAGAATAGTAATAACAATAATAACAGTAATAATAATAATAATAGTAATAAAAATTTAGAAATTCGATCGAATCGATTTCGACACTCAAGGTTAACGGGAGAGGAAGAAAGAAAAAAAAAAAAAAAGAAATGAGACAAAGAAAAGAAAAAATACAAATAAAAATTAAAAGGAAATTATATCGATAAAAATTCAAAAGGCAAATTTAACTAGCCAATTGACAAAATATAATAATTATTTGACTCAAGTAAATAAAACGAAGTTATCGTTTGTTTTGAATACTTATATACGGAAACTGTTACGTTCGGCTATCGTTTGCTAATCACCTTACGGTTCCACGACGACAATAAAACGACGACGACGACGACGACAACGACGACGACGACGTTGTCGGCCGGTAGCAACTATTTGCTAAACTATGCACAGAACTCTCATAATGGATAAGTTCGTTTAAACGTTGCCAGAATAATAACACAACATGGTGTCTGCCTGTTCAGCCTTCTAATATTCTAACGACGACGAAAACGCAGACTCTGCAAGCTATCCGAGATGAAGAGCATCTCTCTCTCTCTCTCTCTCTCTCTCTCTCTCTCTTCATATGTGTATATATATATATATGTACATATATATATATATATCTTTTTGGCCTTGTCTTTCTCTTTCGCTCTAACGCATCTCCCTCTAACACGTTAATCTAACAGTTTCATTAAAGCCGATCATTCTCTATCGAAACCGTCGACTCGCGAAATTTCTCTCGAAAGCATCACCATTGTTGTATCCATTAAAACGCTTTCACGTTCAGCGACCAATACTTTTCTTCTTTCTTTTTTTTCTTTCCCTTCTTCTTTTTAACAACCCCACCATCTCTTTTCCCAACCAGATTTTCCTTTCATTTTATCTTTTTTTCTTCCTTCTTTTTTTCGGTCTTCTTTCTCTTCCTCTTTCACTTCCTCTTCCATTTGTCGTTCTTCCTCTATCTCGAGAGATAGAAAAAGAGAGAGAGAGAGAGAGAGAGAGAGAGAGATTGTATTAATGGATTCACATTTTGTTCTGGTAACATTATTTTGTAATGGATTCAACCATCACGAAAAGAGACAAGAAGATCCATTAACGTTTGATCGAAAACCAAATTGGCTAATCTAAATGTAATAGACGGTCAATGTGATAAACTGTTTTGCAAATTATTACGGACAATTCTCAATGTCGAATTGTTGCTCGTCTTTTCCTTCTTCTATTTTTTCTCTCTTTTTCTTTTCCTTTTCTTTCGTTTTTTTTTTTTTTTTTTTTTTTTTTTCATTTTGTTTGTTTCAAATTTAACGTCAAATCACTAAGGAATATTATATATAAAAGACGAATTAACATTTATCTCTTTTTCTTTCCGTCTTTTTTTTTCTTTTCTTTTCTTCCCCCTTTCCTTTCGCGGCAGTAAATTCTGATTTTCTTTTTTTTTCCTCTCTCTCTCTCTCTCTCCTTTCTTTTTGTTTTTCTTTCTTTCTTTTTCTTTTTTTTTTTTTTTTTTTTTTTCTTTATCACGAATATCAGATTCGTCGGGATTCAAGCGTTGGGATATAGATAGCCTTTTGTTAGAAGCTTTTGCGATGCCATTAATTTTGTGGTAAGCGCATTCGGTAGAATTTACCGAAGGATGCCATGGAAATAATGAGAAACGAGAATCCGTGGCCTTTCTTCGAATTCCATCGAGCTAAAAAATGCATCGGAGCGTATTTCGAATGTCGACGAAAAAATTACATGCAAGAATTTAATAGATATCCACCATTCGCTTATATCTCGAATGTGATGCGAGGCGAACTAACGAATAAATTAAATTTTTAAATCCCACTTATCCGATTTCCTTTACTTCTAAACTTTAATTATATATATATATATATATATATATATATATATATATATATATATATAGAAAGAAAAAAAGAAAAAAAGAAGAACAAAACAAAAAGAAAAAGATTAAAAGTAACTCAGAGATAAAGATAGATAGATAGATAGAGAGAGAGAGAGAGAGAGAGAGAGAGAGAGAGAGAGAGAAATCAATTTGATTAGTTGAGCTAAATCAGATCGAATTGTTTCGATTAAATTCTTAATTGATTTAGAACGAAATGAGACTAGTTTATTATGAAAGCCGTCTCGTCTGGTTTTCCTTTTTTTCTTTCGCTTGAAAAAAAAAGCGAAGAACAAGGAGAAAAGGAAAAAGAAAAAGAAGAAACAAGAAAAGAAAAGTGAAAAATTTGTCGTTCATTCGAACGCGTTACACGATATTTATTACACCATCAAACAATTCCAACTTCCGTGAACGTCTGCATGGCATTGCTTTTTTATTTTCTCACTCCCTTTTTTCTTTTCTTCTTCTTTATTTATTATTCTTTTTCTTTATTTTTTTCTTTTCTTTTCTTTTTTTTTTTTATTTTGTTTCTCTTTTTCAAGAACATTAAATGGAATATCCTGAATGTAACAAATCTCTTCACAACGTGTGCACTTGCGCCGTTAATGGTATAAAAAAAAAAAAGAAGAAGGAAAAAAATAGGTGAAAAAGCGAGAGAGAGAGAGAGAAGGGGGAGGGGAAGGGAAAAAAGAGAAAGAAACGAGGATCTCTCAACATCAAGATAAATTCATGTACGACTTTCGTGGAATTTTGTTCCCATTAGAAATGCATATAGTAATCAAGAAGTTTAATGAAAACCGTCGGGACTCGCGAAAGCGACCAATTTCATACAAAGGAAAAAAGAAAAACAATAATAATAATGCAAAAAAAAAAAAAAAAAAAAAAAGAAGAAAAAGGAAAGACGACAATGGCTCTTTCGTGGACATATATCTTTTTTTTTTTTTACCGTGATAATTTAGTCATCTGTCAGTGAAATAAATGTGAAATAATTATATCATCAATTTCAAGAGATAAAGGATGATAAAGATTTGATATTAGAAAAAAGAAAAATGAAAAAATAAAAATGAGACGGGTATGTATATATATATATATTAAAAACATATGTGTATATTTTATATATTTATGTAAAATTACAAAAAAAAAAAAAATGTATCTATATATAAAATTGTTATAAAATGTAAAAGAAGATAAAGGATTTTAGTTACGATGAGTAAAAAAAAAAAAGGGATTCGTAAAGGGTTTCAAAGTGAACCAAGTGTTCGAATGACCCTTCAAAAGTGTGATATATATTTACAGAGGTACATCGATTTTAAATTCGATATTCCACGTAAAACCGTACGTTTGGCTCAACAATTTCTCTCTCTCTTTCTCTCTCTCTCTCTCTCTCTCTCTCTCTCTCCATCACTCTTTCTCTTTCTCTTTTTCTCAATTTCCACGAAATTCGTAAAACAGAATGACAGAATTGTAGTACCGGATGAAAAGGAGCACTTTCAACGTTGGGTTTTCCATTCGCACATTTTTTAATACTCGAAGTTCCTCATTGTTCGGTGAGAAGCGAAAATAGAAAATATGAAAAATAACATGGAAGGGGATGTTCTTCCTATCACTAATTAAACTTTCAAACGTAATGCTACATAATTATATACTTTAAAATGCAATTTCTCCTTATGTACCTTAACGCATAATTATACAGTATATATATATATATATATAATACGCACATCATCCGCGGATTTACGAAAATGAAATATTTACGAGTTAAAAGCAAAAAAAGACGGGGGAAAAAGAAAAGAAACAAAAAAAAGTAGAAAAAAGAAAAAACGAAGTGAATAATTCGAAGGAAGAGCGAGCACGTGTTTTTTCTCTTATTTTTTTTTTTTTTTTTTTGTAATTATCAAAGAAGATGAGAGACGAATTTCGCAATGAAAAAAAGAAAAAAAAAAAAAAAAGAAAAGAAAAATAAAAAAAAAATAAAATAAAAGAAAGATAGACCGAAAACCAAAGCGAAAAGTGAAAAAAAAAAAAAAAAAGAAGAAGTATATTGTAGAAGGGTCGTCCCGTTCTCTCTTACCAGTCACCAACCTCCCACTAAGGATCATCCATCCCTCTTACCCTCTTTACTAACCACCCTGTCCCTTCTTTTTCATTCCCCTTCAAACCTCTTTATCAAGAAGCCGCAGGGCTTGGTATGAAGCGACGAGTATACTTACAATCTCCAATAGGATAGGCCATCGAGGAGGAGATCCGTGAAGAAGAAGCAGAAGAAGAAGAAGAAGATGAGGAAGAAGATGATGCTGAGGAAGAAGAAGAAGAAGAAGGTAGAAGAGGAGGAGGTGGTGGTGGTGGAGCTCGAGGTTGGTTTCTCTGTACTGGATGGATCTCGTGATAAGCTGCCCTCGCGTCTTGATAACCATTCTGCCGATGTTCCCGATAAGCACGCTGTACGGCATACGCCCCTGAGAAGATCCTGGTGTACCTTAGATAGCAACCGCTTGGTATCTGCCACTGTAAATCGAATTATTTCTTTCACGAGCTTCCTACTTTCTATATATATATATATATATATCTTTCTCTTTTTCTCTCTTTCTCTTTCTCTCTCTCACACTCACTCTCTCTTTCTTGGTCTCTGTCTTTTTCGTTACAATAAAGTGAGTAGACTCTCATAAAAAGATAGAGACAAAGATAGAGGGTGATAAAGAGAGAGAGAGAGAGAGAGAGAGAGAGAGAGAGAGAGAGAGAGAGAAAGAGAGGGGGAAAAAAAAGATTGTGTGACATGAAAACTCACCCCATAAGCGGAAGTCGGCATCGGTTGGGGTGGTCTTCCGGGACACATCAACATTCTCCTCCGGTAAATTCTCGGCTAAACGACGAAATAAGTGCGAACGTAAGATCTTCTAATATATATATATATATATATTTTTTTTTTTTTAATGGAATTGAGCGTGAACGAAAGAGAACGGAGAAAAGATATCAGGTAATAATAGAAGTAACGACGGAGAGATATTTATCGAACGTTTTTTTTTTCCTTTTTTTCTTGTTCTTCACAGTTAATTATTTCATATATCGAGTATCAAATATCTTTCATATATCAGATTACAAATATCTTTTCGTGGGATAAATTTTTCTTGTCTTCTTTTCTTTGTCTTTTCTTTTTTTTTTTTCTTTTTTTTTTTTCTTTTTTTCTTCTCTCTTCCTCTTATGCGTCGTAGATATGATGGACGATATTTTAATTACGACGATTTTACTACATATCGAATGATTCTTTTACACGATGTTACACGAATATTATAAGAAAAATATTTCTAGTACGATTTTATAAGAACGAATAATGATTTTATTTAATATCTGATTTTGTTTTTTCTTTTTTCTTTTTTTTTTCTTTTTTTTGTCAAGATAATTCGACAAAGATGGATATATATATATATATATATATTTTTTTTTTTTTTTTTTAAATGTCGAATGATTTTATATAAGCGACGAATATTTTCTTTTAGATAATTTAATTTTCTTTTTCTTCTTCTTTTTGTCTCAGATATAATAAGACAATAACGAAGAGATAAATATTTAAATGGATTTTATATATATATATATATATATATATATATATATATATTGTATAATTTAATATAAGAAAGAATACTTTTCAGTTTGATATTATTCAAGACAATTTTATACCGGGCGATTTCATACATCGAATATTTCAACGATTTCGCACCGTTGTACCGTATCTGTTTTCTTTCGTGGAAAAATTCTGGATACCCATTTTGATATCCATTCGACGTCTTTTCTTATACGAAAAGACAAGCGGAGTTTGTGTACGTACAACCTCTTGAATTCTTTCAACCGGGATATCGTCCGAGTATGTAACTATAGGAAGCGAATTGACAGGCCGATAAAAATGTCTCTATACTTTTTCATTTTTCCACTAGGATTTTCGTATTTTCTGCTATAACATTGCAGTTGCCGTTTGCCGTTACCGTTTCTGCTTCGAACTTTTGACTTTTCATACTCCCGTAGACCAAAAATGTCTACGATATAGTCACATATGAATTTACACGGAATTCCGGCTACAAGCCAAACTGAACTAAACTAGTTTCGAATAATGATACCGAGAAATAGTTATGCGAAAACTTTCCTTCCAGAAGAGAACGATCAAAGTGTATTAATAATTTATTCTCGAGTTATTATACTCTCATTTCTATTTATAGTTAATATCGCGATTCTGTGAATATTATTTTTCTTTTTTTCTTTTGTTTTTTCTTTTTTTGTTTGTTTGTTTGTTTGTCTCAGTTTACTTCAACATAACATTATTCGATTTAATAAATAACGATAATAATAATACTAGTAATAATAATAATAATAATAATAATAATAATAATAATAATAATAATAATAATAATAATATTTAATGTAATAAATTTTAAATACACGAATTATTCATTAAATTTTGAACGAGTAAAGTGAATACGTTTAAATAAAGAGAAAAGAAATAAATAGAATAACAAAAGAAAAAAGAAAAAAGAAAAAAAAAGAAAAGAATTTTCAAATACATACATACATACAAACATTGACATTTGTTTCTTGGAAAGAACGCTTTTCGATATCCGAACAGTTATCGTTGTACTCGATACGATTTCGATGATTAAAAATTTCTCGAGATAATCCCGATCAGAGTTTTACGATGGAATCGTTGAAGAGAAAAGAAAAAAAAAAAAACAAAAAAAAATACGAGAAAACAGAAAAAGGAAATAAAGAAAGGAAAAATAAAAAGGATAAAAAGTGAAGGGAGAGAGAGAGAGAGAGAGGGAGAGAGAGAGTTAAGAATCGAGAGAACAAAATGGAATTATGTTTTTACTCGATGAAAGGAGAAAGAAGGAGATAGATACAATCGGGTTCAAGAGACTTTCAAGCTTACGTAAAAGCCATTCGCGATCTCCAATATGTTTTCTTTCAACTCACCTCGGAATCCTGTCGTTGGTCGGATTCTGAAAATTTACGAGAGAAAAAAGACGATAATTTCGATTAATTTCTCTTAAACGTTCGTCTTAAATATAAAAAAGATTTAAGAAATTTATGGAGTATAAAATACTTTTTATATCTTTTTTCTTTTCATTTCTTCTTTTTTTTTTTTTTTTTCTCTCTCTCCTTTTATTTTCAACAATCTCCTTGAAAATTAACGTTCTTATTTTTATCAAAAATTTTCTTTTCCAATTTATTTCTACTCATTGATTAATTAATGTAACATTATAATAAAATAGATAATAGAGAAAAAGTATAATGATGATTGATTTAGATAAAATAATCTTTCAAATGATCGAGATCGATCTATACTTTGTAATTTAACAAACGGATTTAATTTTACCCTGTATATATATATATATATATATATACGTGATTTGTTCTTATGTGTGTGTGTGTGTGTGTGTTAAGATAGAGAATCGATATTATACGTACGGTCGAAACATAATCGTTCGTAATTAATTAACGAGATTATTGTGAACATTGAATATTCGACGGAACGTTGTTTCATTTAGAATGGATCATTCAATTTCAATGAATATCACATTATACTATTAAATCCGTCATCGAATTACTATCTATGTAAGATAAACGTCGACTTTAATTTTTAATTCGAGAATATCCATTAGAACAATGGATTTCCTTAAGCTTTGAACATTTTTTAACGATATATATATATATATACATATATTTTTTTTCTATTTTTAATGCTGAGTTAAAATGTTCAAACTGATTTTACGCTTGCAAGACCGTAATGCATTTGGTTATAACAGGATTTGTCATCCTGTGACCACGGAAAACGTAAAATATCACTTTAGACTAATTATGTAGATACATATATACGTATTTATATACACACACATATATATATATATATAATGTATGTATGTATACTATTGCGTTTTGGAGGAGCTAACCATTTCGACGATGTTACAAAAATCGATTATACATGTATGACGTGATAAATTTCAGGTACGTAAATTAAAAAAGAAGATGATCGCAATAACCAACGAAATTATTAATACAATTTGAAATATTATTGTCATATTTATGTAGACAGTTAAATAAATAAAAAAAAAAAAAAAAAAAAAAAAAAGAAGAAAGGATAAGAATAAATAGATAAATAAAACATGAAAAAAAAGAAAAAGAAAAAAAGAAAAATGTATAAAAGGAAGAAGGAAAAAAGAAAAGCTACGGTCAGAATTAATTTTCTTCAACGTTGATCATCCGTGATAACATAATGTATAACATTATTGTTTAATATCGTGTATGTGGTTTCTCCAAGGTCGTATTTATCCTAAACAATTTCGTAACATTTACCCATTGCATAAATTTACCTCGAACGTGTACGGAGAAATGGCATTCGGCCTGATTTCCGGCAGCATCGGAAGCGATGTAGCGTACGTTGTGTACCCCAGGATACATCAGTTGTCCTGGTTCCTATCATGGAAACGCAGAGAGCATTAACTTTTCACGTTATCCGCCTGGTGTGGTTGCTTTGAGATTGAAATATTAGGAGCCTTTAGCGATAACCGCAAAGCCACCTCTTCCATTATCCACGTGGTATACTTCATGATATACAAATTAGTTCTCTCTCTCTCTCTCTCTCTCTCTCTCTTCCCCCTCTCTTTCTCTATCTGTCCCTTTATTTATTTCTTTTTTTCAATTTTTCTCTTACTCCCACTATACGTATTTTTTATCTTTCCTCGAATTAAAATTTGTTATCTCTTTGAAACCAACAAAAGTTCATACTTGTTTTGAGAAATTTTTAACGAATTATTTCAAATCAAATGGCATATTAAAAATCGTGATCATTCCGATTGTGCAGATAAGAGGGAGGTATGAGGAAGTTATGTATTAATCGGTAGTAATTTAATAATGAATTATTTCTATAATATTTATATATTATAATATTAGATAAAGATTAAAGGAGAAACGATTTTATAATGAATTATTTATATAATATTTGTTGTTATTAATTGTAATATATAAAAATCAAATTGTAGAATGACGTAATTATTAAATGAATTATTTCAAACGCGACATATTTAAAATCGAGATTTTTCTAATGGCTAAACAATAGATTATAAATTAAGTATTATTATTGTGGAGAGAGAGAGAGAGAGAGAGAGAGAGAGAGAGAAAAGTACTTACAAATTATAATATTTAAAATTATAAATTATAACATATAAATATCAAATGTTAGATGTTAGATAATTAATGATTTATCTTATTTTAAACGACTATCTTACCTTTTTTTTTTCCATTTCTATTGATTTTTATATCTCGTCAAATTGTTCTTATAAAATATATCTACATGTTAATCGAGAAAGAGATCAGTAACGTTGAATATATTAACGTATGTATCCCCATTTAAGATAAAATTCATTCAATTTATACTATTTCAATTTTTAAATAGAAATTTAATCGAATATGATCATCAAGCAATCGTCTTAAGATTAATTTCATTAAGACATATGTATGAAATTAAATGTTCAATTTATTAATCATATAATTTCTTCGATGCTTTTTGAAATAATGTATTTACGTTTGAACGACGATGTGAACGGTATCACTTTTGGAATAGTATCATTATTTTTATCTCGAACGTCAATTTCTACGATAACGTATATATAAATATATATGAGACTGTTTACAGAAAGTTTAACGAACAGTACGTGTGAAACGAGAAGCAATCATCGTTAGATGAGTGAATTAAGTTGGATGAATTCTCTAAATGAGTGAGAGATAGAAGGAGAGAGAAGGGGAGAGAGAGAGAGAGAGAGAGAGATAGTAGATCGATGACTAATCATGAGCGAAAATTTTCAACTTAAGGCACTTTTGAACGAGGCAAGATAAAAAGAAGAGATTGAAGAAGAAAATATATAAAAAAAAAAAGAAACCAAAAAAAAAACAAAAAAAAAAAAAAAACAAAAATAAAAATAAACGAAAAAAAATTAGGAATAAGAAAATAAGAAGAAGAAATAAAGGGGGCTGGGTGAGCGGGGGGAGGGAAAAGAGAGAGAATAAAGAACTCCGCAGGATTTTATTTTTTTGTCCCCTACCACCCTTCCACCCTTTTGTTAATCTCAGCTCTCTATCTTAAGTCTCTCTATGTCTCTGTCTCTCTCTCTTTCTCTCTCTCTCTCTCTCACTCCTTTTTTCTTTTTTTTTTTTCTGCTCTATCTTTTCGGTATCTTCGAAAATGCCCTTCGAGTAATTAATGAACGAAATCTCGAAGAACTGGGAGATAAGCGCGCGAGATTGGTAAGTTCGATCGTTAAGCGAGACTTTTAATAAAGCTCTCGTTTCACCCTACCTCTCTACCCTCCCTCCTACCCCACACCCCTCCTTCTCCCCTTAAAAAAAAAAAAAAAAAAAAGAGAGAAAAAAGAAAGAAGAAGAAGAGTAGTGAATGGAAGGGGAAAGGGTTGAAATAAAGAAGAGAAGTGGAACCGCTTGTTAAGGTTTCGTACTAACGCCCTTTAAACGCTCGTCTTCGTAATAAAACTCTGGGACAGAGAATGAGAAAGAGAGAGAGAGAGAGAGAGAGAGAGAGAGAGAGAGAGAGAGAGAGGGAGAGATGGAGAAGATGAGCTTTTCTTGCCGCAAGCTTGTAAACTCTTTAACAGAAAGGGAGATACATTTCTTTCTTTCTTTTCTTTTTCTTTTTTTTTTTTTTTCTTTTCCCTTTTTCTCCACTTGGATAATCTATTATCTGAAATTTTAATTTTTTCCTTTTATTTTCATTCCGTATTATACATTATATATCTTCTATTTTTATGATATATAAATTTCTTTGATCGTATTACAAGTTGTTATAACGTCATTATAATATATAAGAAAAAGTAGTAATTTTTATATGTATATATATATATATATATATATATATATATATATATATATATGTATACATATATAAATATTACTAATTTTATATATACATTTTTTTTTATATATAAAAAATAATATAACTGAATATGATATAATTTCTTAAAAAGAGAATAATCATGTAATTCTATTATTAATTAAATAATTTTATCATAGTATTTAATGTATATTATATATTATAATAAAATATATACTTTGATATGAGTAATAATATAATTGAATATGATATAATTTCTTAAAAAGAAAATGATTATATAATTTTATTATTATTAAAAAAAATTTTTCTGTTCTTTTTTTTTTTTTTTTTTTTTTCTTTGCATAATTTCCTGTATTATTACGTATAATTATTTTCGTTTTTTTTTCTATCTTTTCCTCATTCTCTCTCTTTCTCTATCCATCTATCTCTCTATCTATTTTCCTCTTTATTCCTCTCAGAAAAGCAATGCTGTTTTACTCACCCTCGTTTTGTAAATTCTCTCGACTCCGACGTTGTCGGTGAACGTAGGTTCCTGCCAGAATATCAAACGATTTGGCTCGCCTGGACTTAAGCGCACTTCAAAGGATGTCGGGCAGGTCGAAACTTTAGGATTCTCAGTGTCTGAAAATCAGAGTAAACGTAATGTGAGAGATACATAGATATCTACATACATTACATACCTATCCAAATGTTAATATGTACAATATAATCTATATCTTCACATAATATTTAATCGTACTGGATGTTATATATACATATATATATATATATATATATATATATATATATATATATATATATATATATGTTTTGAGATAAAAGAAAAAAAAGAAACAAACAAATATTATTTCAATCACAAAATCCATATTAAACGGTTTCCATTTATTTCAATAGAAAAGAAAGAAGGAAACATCATTAGTTTTGTTAAACGTTTAGATTAAAAAAAAAAAGAAAAAAGAAAAAAAAAAAAAATTTATAAAACATCACGTTTATTGAAATAGGAAAAACATTAAAGAGGAAACGAAAGAAAAATTTGATCTTTTTTGTTCTTTTTTTGTTTTTCTTAAAATTTTCTAAGGAATAAAATGTGTGATCGAACGTTATTCATTGATTACATCAGTCAATTTCTCAATAAATATACATGAACGTAAAAATACACGGACACACACAAAAACGAAGTTACGAGAGCCATAGAGTTCTTTTTACTTTCCGTTTAAAATTCTTTCTCGACAACAACGATGAAAGACCATAACGATAAACATTAACCGCAACGAGTCTCTTAAGAAACCAACGAGTGCGCTGGCTTTTTCTTTAACGAGATTAGTAAACCGAAAACTCTTTGCGGTGAAAAGAGTCGAATAATATGAAGATGGCCATTAAAAGATGATCATGAAAATTTCACTATTACTTGCTTCCTTGAATATAATTTATCTATTCGTTTTATTTATTAAACAAGAAATAAATATTTATTTATATTTTATAATAAAATATATGGACAAATCGAATTAGACATTTTAAATATATGTACGTAACATATATTTTTACAATATATGTAAAAAAAAATTAAATAAATTTCAATACAAATATTTTTTTAATTATCCTCCATCCGCGTGATACATAATTTTACAATAAATATTTATTCACAAATCGTATAAAATCTATATGTGTTTGCGTATGAGTGTGTATGTGTGTGTGTGTGTGTGTGTGTGTGAAAAGAAAACAAATTTCCATACAAATTTTTCATCATTATCTTCCATAGGCATGTTATATCATTTTACAATAAATACGTATCTATAAATCATAGAAAATTTATCTCAAGAAAGAAAAGTTTACATAAAAATATTATGTATAAAAATATCATAACACAAAAAACTATCCTAATTCTATTCATCGTCTATTCATCCTTAGATAAATAATTGCAAGCTACCATAATCTATTTACCTTAACTTGTTTATTATATCCGTGGCCTTTGACCTTTCTCGTCATTCTTACCTTACAGTTCCATATTATCATACAATTCCTCTCCCCCCCCCCAGGAAAACTAAGTTAAGTCAAATAAACAGTCCTTAAGGGATGCGTCAATGATGATGAAGAAAAAAATGAAAAAAAGTAAAAAAAGAAAAAAAAAGGGAAAAAATAAAAAATTGATATAAAACGAATCAATAATATATAAACACGTATCATTTCGTTTTTTTTTTTTCTTTTTTTTTTTTTTTTTTGTCAAAACGATGAACCGATAGGCCTTTGAAAACAAGCAAGGTTTTTCGAAAACTTTTGGAATGATTAATTAAACGGAGTTTTGATGGTGAGGTATAGTTTATCAGAAGGAACCCGTAAAGTTCAACGTTGTATATACAAACGTAACAATCGATTGGTACGGTTGACCGATCTTCTTTCTTCATCTCTATCATCTTAAATAAAGTAGGAGAGAGGAAGAACAGCATCCGTCCACTCCTAACGCAAGAAAGGAGAAAAAGTTTTCTTTGAAGGCGTATCGAATCTACCCTTCATCCCCTACCAATCCACCAATCCTCTCATCCCCTTCACTCCAACAATCTTCCTATAACCTTCATTCCCCAAACCTTCCAATACTCTCATTTCATCTTCCTTCCACTAAAGTTTCAACCACAATCAAATCTCTCCCCACTATTCTTTATTAACGACGCGACGACTACTACGAAAGACGAACTTCTTTCACCGCAGGATATCGCGCTCGAGTGGGTTCCCTCTTCGAACGTTTCACGATCTACAATCGGTTAAATTCAACGTTTAATATCTTTCTTATCTTACGTTAAATTCGTTTACGATCGTTATCAACTTTCTTCGATGATTCGTAGATCGATATTATCGAATCGATTATTTCTTCCTCCTTTTCTTTTACTTTTTCCTTTTCTTCTGCTTCAACTTCCTCTATTTCACGTTTTAGTTTTATTCCTTTATTTTCTCCATTTCTTTTTCTTTTCTTTTTTCATTTGCCTACTTTTTCTTTTTTCCCTTTTACACAGTTTAACTTTCGTCGTACGTTCGACGTAATTTTAAATGTCGAATAGTATATATTATTTATAATGATCGTTTAACTATTAAGAGATTAATTTTAATTAATATTCCTTTCTTTTTTTTTTTTTTTAATTATTTCTCTTTCTTTTGGAATAGTAAGATGATATTAGAGTTTCATCGATTAATAAAACAAATCAATCTCGTATTATTAATAATATGACTACATTTTTATTTTCTTTTGTCTTTTTTTTTTTTTTTTTTTTTTTTTTTTTTTAAACAAATTAATATATTTTTGAAATATCTTCATAAAAATATTGATCGTATATTTTACTAATTAATTATTGGTTATCATTACAAGTTTTGCTGTGACGAGTAACTTAATTATATATACATATATATATATATATATATATATATATATCTTCTTTTATATATAACAGAATGATACCAATATTTTTGAAGTATTAAAAAAGTCATAAAAAACATATGCCCAATATTTCAATAATTAATCATCAATAAGAACAAGAGATCGTTAACAAGAATTTATGAATTTAAATATTAGCTATGATGAATAAAATTACGATATACGTTTTTATCTTCTTTTATTTTTTTATTTTTTTTTTATTTTTTCATTTTTCTATAGCACAATGAAATCAATATTTTGGAAGTATTAAAAAGGTCATAAAAAATCAGTATTCAATATTCTAATAATTAATCATCAAGCAATAAATCAAATAAAACGTTAACAAGATTTATTTATTATTCGTTCATTTAAAGTTCAGCTTTAACAAATAACTGAACCATATACATATATGTATATATATATATATATATATATATATATATATATATATATATATATAACAGAATAATAACAATATTTTTAATCCATTAAAAAAGTCATAAAAAAAGTATCCAATGGTAATCGGACAATTAATTAAATCATCGTTAAATACAATGGAGATCATGTAACTAGATGTTTATCTTATTACGACGATTTATATATATCATTGAAAAATTTTCACGTTCAACGTGACCATTTATATCTTATCAAAATATATGAGGAACAATGAGAGAAAGGATATAGATCAATGATTAAAGAGAAAAAGAAGAAGTCATTCTGTCATTTTATTAGAGAGATTGAGAGAAAGACAGAGAGACATAAAGAGAGAGAGAGGGAGAGAGAGGCAGAGACAGAGAGAGAGAAAGAGAGAGAGACAGAGACAGAGAGAGAGAGAGAGAGAGAGAGAGAGAGAGAGACAGAGAGATCTATTGCTTCTCTTGGAAACTGAACTTGTTGGCCAGGCATAGGCGAGACACTATCACCGTGCATGTGAATATATAAGAGACACATAAAACGTAAGCACGTGGAAAAGAGATAGATCAAGAGCGAGAGAAAGAGGAAGATAGATAGAAAGACAGAGACAGAGGTAGAGAGAGAGAGAGAGAGAGAGAGAGAGAGAGAATCTCTACATTAGATTTATGCGATGAAAAACGCGGAAACGTAGAGGACTGGTGGATATGCATGCTTCACGTCGAGACGGGTTACACGAACCGGAAGCATCGGACAGTGATGCTGTGTATTATCTTGATGGCAATGTGGATCGATCGTAAATCCGACACCAGTATGTACGCGAAATAACGCATAATAAAAGGCCTTTCTTTCATACCATCATAATACCTCCGTTCATTTATTCTTCTCATTTTATTTGCGCCAATAAAAAAAAAATTTTGTTCTCCCCCCCCACTCTCTCTCTCTCTCTCTCTCTCTCTCTCTCTCTCTTTCGTTTTTTTCTTTTAATCTTTTATTTAATTTTTTTTCCTTTTTTCTTTCCTCCTCCTTCCCCCGCCCCGCCGACCCCCCGCCCCCGCCTACTCCATTAAATAAAAAACATCGATCCCAATGTCCATTGAAAAGAATTAAAAAGGGAGAGAAAAAAATGATCGATCGTTATCTATTATTTTGTTCAAATTGCATACGAGTTGAGTACAAATTTTTAACCGGCAACGCAAAATTCTTTGTCCATATTATTATTTCCCATTATTTTTCTCTCCTGTTTTTTTTTTCTTTTTTCATTTTTTTTTCTTTCTTCTTTTTTTTATCCCCATTCGAATTATATATAAATAAAAAAAAAAAAGAAAAAAATAAAATAAGATAAAGTGAAATGAAACAAAATCAATAAAAAAAAAAAAAAAAAGAAAAAAAAGAAGGGAAAATGGTACGAGTCGTAAAAACGACGGCGTACATTTTCTTTCTTTCTTTCTTTATTTATTTATTTATTTATTTATTTTTTCTTCTTCTTCTTCATCATCATTCTACTCGCTCGAACAAAAATTCTATTTTTCATAATGTTTCACTTTTGTTTTTCCAAAAGTAGTACACATTAATTCGAATTCGTTCTTAAACGATAACATAAAGGAGAAACATTCGTTTGATTGTTCGTTCGACTTGCATTAAAGAGAAGAATAAAAAGAAGAGAAAAAAAGAAAAAATAAAGGAAGAGATAAAATAAATGAAAGAAAAACAAATGTTATGAGTTGTAATAACTACGAAATAAACAATGTAAAATTTATCTCTTTTTTCCAAATATATATACATACATACATACAATACATACATACCTATATACCATATATATATATATATATATATATATATATATATATATATATATATATTCTTTTTTGGTTCATTTTGTACCATCGTTGTCGCCATCGTCGTCGTCGTCGTCGTCGTCGTCGTCGTCAACGTCGACGTCGACGTCGTCAACGTCGTGTAGATGGCCACGTCGGGAAATGAGGAGGAAATGTACGAGTTCAGAGAGAACGAGAGTGCATACGACGTACGGCATATTTATGCGCAGTTCGCCGTCGGTTGGAAGCTATCGCGTTTCTCCGGAGACCTGTATTTCATATTTCGTCCACGCGCGACATATCTAACGACGTGACGTCGTTACGTCGAATTTAGGTGACTCTCGATGACAACCACTGCCTCGTCCTTCTATCTTTTTTCATTTTTTTCTTTTTTTTTCCTTTTTATTTTCCCCCGTTTTACTTATCGTTCTCATTTTTTTTGTCTTTTATAGTGCAAAATTTGATAGATAAAACGAAAAAAAAGAAAAAAAAAAGAAAAGAAAGAGAAAAGATTCGCCATTTTTGCTATTTTCTCATTGAGACATGAAAAAAAAAAAATGTCTTCTAAGGACAAATCGAAAATATCTAAATTATTATTAAAAATTAATTATTCATATTCACGTAGTTAACTTAAGATTTTAATCGACTCTCAATGACACAACTGACTCCGTCCTTTTATCTTCTCCTCTTTTCTTCTTCTTTTTCGTTTTGCTTATCGTTCTTATTTTTTTTTCTTTCTTTTATACTGCAAAATTTAGAAGATAAAGAAAAAAAAAAACAAAAAAAAAGATTCATGAGTATCGTCAACTTTCGTTTGAGTTGATGATGCCTATGTAAAGGCATCGAAGGATTGAAAATATCTAAATTAATTTAAAAATCGATTAATCTCGTTTTTTTTTTTTCAAATTACAGTAGAAAAATGCATTTCCAGGCTCGTAATTTTGCAATTTGAGAAGAGCAAAGAAAAATCTCGAGTCTCAAAAAATCAATCGGAAAACTTTCGTCATTCCTTCTGCAATTGTGTTTCCCTGTGTGTTTCGTGCCAATGGAAAGAAAAAAAAAAGAAAAAAGTAAAGAGAAAAATAAAGTAACACATACGTAAGGATTTAAAGGTTCGATTTTCATTGGCTACCATCTGACCGATCAATATATCTATTAAATAAGCAATTTTTATTCGATCACGATCTCGATTCTCGATTATACCTTGTCACTTTGAACTTAAGGGGGATGAGAGAGAGGTAAAAGGGAGAGAGGGGAAAAAAGAAATGTACCAACGTATCTATTCGTTCGTGAATTCGTGAATGATACGTATCCTTATTTGTATTCGATAGGTCTTCGAACGAAATGATCGGGCGTGTTACGTGAGAAATGCGATAGTAGATATTTGAGTTAGGTTGAAGCATTTAAACGATTGAAATCGGAATGAATCGAAGAATCATATGACACTTTAGCGATGTCTATCGATATACAAGGTGACTTGAACGTACGAGTCAATGGGGATTTGATACAGTCGACGTTGATATATGTAAATACATATATACATAAATTGATACGTAAGTATATATATATATATACAGACGACAGCTATGTTCTTTTTTTTTGTACATGTATATATGTATATGGATGTGCATATAAATAGGTATCAATTGTAGTGGTTTCGAAAGGTAGATGATATTTATCCGGGTTAACTCACCTCGAACACGTATGACGATTCTACAAGTGCTCGTATAATTGGACACGGGTGACCAAGCTGTGAATGTGACAACGGTGGTGCCTGCTGGTAGATCGGCTTGCAATTGTTTGGCCCATGTGGGTGATGCATCTACGTATCTAAATAATAATAATAATAATAATATTAATAACGATCAAAATAACGATAACAATAACAAGAACGAAAAAAAAAAAGAGACAAAGAAAAGACAAAATGATCGAAATAGATGTAAGTAAAAGTTTAGAAATTGATCGATCATATAAATCCTATAGATCCGTTATATGGACTCTAATAAATCCATTTAAAATAGAAAGAGACATATCGTATCGTACGATCGACGTGATATCCGTTTGATCGACGCCTCGTTAGCATATAAATGCTCATCGAACGTGATCTTCAGTTGATTGACGCGTAATGCGTCGCGACGCGCCTGGAGATACTAGATAACTCTCTCTCTCTCTCTCTATCTTCTCTCGTTTCTCTTTCTCTCTCGTGTATGTTTCATCCTTCTCGTCGTTAGAAGGGACGATGATGACTATGAGATGGATGACGATGAAGATACGCACGGATTCTCTCGTACACTTGCTTAAGTGCAAATGCACGAACGAGCACGGTGGCTGCCGGATAGATCCTGGCCCCGTGTATCCTCGACAGGAATCCTGTAAGCTCGTTTGGAATTCCCATTGTGGAACTACTACCACTTCTACTACTACTACCCATTACTACTACTATTACTATTAATGCAAAAGCAGCTAGAATAGAACCAATATACTAACTATGTACGTGCGTAGCTGTCCCGCGGCTACCGATTTCTATTTGGGTCAGGAGTTAAATAGTCTTTGTGAAAACTAACGATATATATTAACTCTGGTAACGTTTAAACGAATCAATTTATACGTATCTATCTTTGATCTTAAACGTACGATCTAAAAATGTAATATCTTTAATTCGATAATAAAAGAAATTAACGATGTTATAATAAACGATTTGATTGTTCTTTCTTTCTTTTTTTTTTTCTTTTTTTTTTTTTTTTCTTGTTTTCTTTTCTTATCCTTTTTCTTCCTATCTTTCGTATTATTTTTCCCCCATCCATTAAGATAATCTATTATTATTAATAAAATTAAAAATCTTCATATTATTTATATGAATTATTTCATACGCACATCCCAACGTAATAATTCTCGGAGTTATTTGTATTAGGTCTTGCTTTTGTTTTAGAGAATTCGTAAGGGCGTTAAAAAGCGAGAAAGGAAGTTGTAGGAAGCGAAGAAGCGTAAGTAGGGATAAGTGAGTAGTTGCGGTTAGTAAGCTATTTAACAATCTTACTAATGTGCACAGTACTTACAATAATAATAATAATAATAATAATAATAATAATAATAATAATAATAGTACTAATGCGATAATGGAATGTTAATTATAATAACAATAATAATAATAATAATAAAAGCGATAATGATATTAATCATAGAAATGATGATAATAGTAGGAAAGAGAGTGAAACGTGACAAGTTAAATGTGTATAATTAATGTAAAAAGAGAGAGAGAAAGAGAGAAATAGATAAAAAGATATATAAGTAAAACGATCGTTCAATAAACTGTAATTTTCGATGGATAGACATGATGAAAGCCTCGCGAATCAGGAATCATCTTACCTCCACCAGTTCATATTAGACTTTGGCTGAGGGAAGGAAACGCGTATCGTATTCTGCCTCGCGGGTAACTCCACGTCCATGTCCTGTGGGCATCTCACAAACGGCCTTGGCATGTCTGTAACGATAGAAGGTGGTCATTAGACCAAGGCAATTTTCCTCCCACGAGGAAAGGCACGTTCTCTATCTCTTCCTCCTCCTCCTCCTCCTCATCGTTGTCCGTTCTGACATATAAAATCTCAACTAATTGCGATATAATCGAATGGCCTTTTAAACGAACGAACGAACGAACGGCAAATGTAACCAAATACATATCAAATCAAAATCATTTGCTTACTTTTAATGATTCGTAAGATTTTTATAAAGTAACTATGAAATAACTACTTCTCAATGTACGAACATTATACCCTATTATATGGACTATTAAAAGGCTATTTAACAAAGAAACCTATATTAAAGGTTTGACTCTTAAAACGGCACTTTTCTTTTTTTTTTTTTAGGATACCAGCCAATTGGCATACACTCCAACTCCTGGATATAGTGATACGAGTTATAACGTCGTTCGAAGAAATTAAAAACTCCCATTTCTCCAACTATCATTCCCATTCGATCGCATAATTTTACCAATTCACATTCTGTTTTATACATCTTCGACCGAATGAAAATGAATACCGAAAGTTGGAAAAAGAAAAAATAAATTAGAAAAGGAAAAAAAAAAAGAAAAAATTAAAAAAACGAAAGAGAAGAAGAAGATGAAGAAGAAGAAGAAGAAGAAAATGAAGAACGAGAAGAAAAGTCAACGGGGTGAAAATGAAAGAAAAAAAAAAAAAAAGAAAAAAGAAAAAAGAAAAAAAGGAAGGAAAGACTATAACCTTCCCGTAAGCTCATTAAGATCCAACGTTAACGTATGGCCTCGTTAGCACACAGTCCTAGCGTTTACAATCCCTATCATAGAGAGAGAAAGAGAGAGAGAGAGAGAGAGAGAGAGAGGATTCCGTTATTAAAAGCTCTTTAGAACAGGACCACGTTGGACTAATTGAACGTGAACAGTTCGTAATACGATTTTCGTCACGTATAAAAATAATCATCACCGATGACGTAAATCGATCTTTTGTTTTAGAAACGATATCCGTTGAAAGCATACCTCAGCAACGTTAATTATCCCATTACTTTTGATCCATTCTCAAAGTAGAAATTGTGAACTGTGTATTTAGCGGAACGTAGATATCAGATAATCTTGCTAATCTTATCTCTCTCCTTTTCTTTTTCTTTTCTTTTTTTTTTTTTTTATCGGTTGATACGCTTGGTTACTTTATACAAGATAGAGGGATAAAGAGATAAAGAGAGAGAGAGAGAGAGAGAGAGAGAGAGAGAGAGAGAGAAAGAGTAAGAGAGAGAGAGATATTTATCCATGATATTTCGCAATTTCCTGTTATAACGATGAAGGCCGGTAATCGTATCGTCATTAGAGAGAACACGTGATTACCTAGATCGTAACGAGAATCCACGAGCGAGTATTCACGAAGGCACACTGGTTCTTTTCCGTTCCATCGACCACCGTTAACGCAATATCTCGTATGAGGTCCCTCCAATTTAAATCCACGTCGGCATCTAATGTGACACCTAGCGCCATGAGGATAATCGGTCGCACCGGAATAATGTCCAGGACATCGGATCTGTTTGATAGATTTTAAACGAATATTAATGATCGTTATAATTAAATTTAAATTAAATGTTAAACGTTTAGAGTTTACGTGATTTAATGCTGTTATATTAATCGTTTGACTGCGCGCGGGCGCACATATGCGCCACAGGCGCGACCCGCGAGCGCATATATGCGCCACAGGCGCGACCCGCGGGCGCATATATGCGCCCGACGAAAGATTCCATCGTTTACCATTGTCTCATGCATATGTTCAGTACCCAATGATCGCATGCCACTCACGCTAAGCGCTTCGGCTTAGAATAACTCGAAGGATTCATTCGCGTACTATTAAAAAGCTCTCTTTCAAAAAAGTGAAATAAAAATGTTCAGATAAAGATAATGGATAACAAATATAAACCAGATACCTCGGCGTGCAACGGTGGTTCCATGGCGGGACACTTTGATTCCGGTGAGACGCATGTTCTCTCATCCGTAGACAAAACTAAATCGCCGTTGCACGTACAGTAGTAACTTCCTGGCGTGTTAATGCATTCGCCGTTACAACCACCGTTCCGGTTCAAGCATTCGTTTACATCCTGACACTGACTTCTGTTCCTGAAAGCATAGACCCTCTAACATCGTTACTGGTTCCTTGATAATTTCTTGCTCCTTGTCAAGTAATAATACAGTTCGTTTGGTATCATGACGTTTGTTATCTTATTGCCCGTTAACTACTATCCTCCACCAATTTCATCGTTATTGATCGTATTCACGAAATATTGATAATAATATACAAAGATATTTATTTCCTTTTTTTAATATATATATATATATATATATATATACTTTTTTTTTGTAAATACGAAATGTTCGTTATCAAAAAAAAAAAAAAAAAGAAAAGAAAAAAGAAATAGAAAAAAATATAAGAAAAAAAAAATGAATAAACAAAACATTGATTGATTAATTAATTAAATGTCACACAACTTGCCTATGATTGAACAGGTAGCCCGATCGACAATTGCACAGGAAGGATCCCACAGTATTAATGCATTCCTGTTCGCATCTACCGTTACGCCATTCGCATTCGTTTATATCTAAATCGATAAAGTTACGAAATTATAATAATACGTGCTTTGTTCCAAATACTACTTACGAATTCGAATTCGAATTTGAATTCTCGATCGGTAATATGTCAGTCAAGCGTTTGCACAAAGGAAAGCACTTTAACTTGCCTACGCATTCGCTTCCTTGTAATCGAAATCCTGGGGTACAGGTACAATGATATGAGCCAGGAGTATTGACGCATCTCTCTCTGCACGGTGAATCCTCGGCGCATTCGTCGATATCTGTTAGAGAGCGATTTATAATTAAAAATCAAATGATAATTCAGATCTTTTAATTGACTTTAGATCTTTCTTATATTCGAAAAGAGAGAGAGAGAGAGAGAGAGAGAGAGAGAGAGAGAGAGAGAGAGAGAAGAAAAGAAACAATGATTTATTATTTCGTTAAAAGTTTTTAACACGAACCTACACAAGTGTCACCCTCCGATCGATAACCTTCGTCGCATTCGCAACGATAACTGCCCAAGGTGTTGACGCATCGATTCATCTTGCAAATTCCTGATGCACATTCGTCGATATCTATCCAAACGAGATTTTTTCTTTTTAAACATTTGATATATAGCATTAAGAAAAAGACTGTTGTTACTATACGGTGCTCGACGATACGCATTATGAAAATTTTTTAACAAAATAAAAGTTCTTTTCAACCTAAAACTTCGAAAATTATTCGATCCCCGTTAAAGATTTTCAAAGAGTTTGTCATTCTCTTTTAGTAGGTTAACTCGAAGTAAATAAAATTACGATAAAGACGTGTTTTCTTCGAAAACAAAATTGACCTGTCTCTGTATTTTTACAAGTCACTTTCGTTGAGACAGTCTGTATATATATATATGTATGTATGTATGTGTGTGTGAGTATGTAAAATACTTCATGAATAATATTATATTTCAGAAGTGAGTAGGATATGTTCATAACTATAAATTCATCTTGAAGATGGATCGTTATAAATACGTGGCCACAATAGCTATTCAAAGAATATATATATACTTAGATACATATGTGAATATATATATGTATATCGTCAAAACTCACCTATACAAGTAGAGTTCAGCATTTGATATCCTTCCCAGCATCCACACTTGTAAGATCCAACAGTATTAATGCAAGTATGCTCGCACCCATGCCGACCATAGCATTCATCCACATCGTGACACATCGAGCTGTTGGACTTGTCATACTGAAATCCCTCCTTGCAAGTGCATATCACCATACCGCCTTCGGCATTGCATATCTGCTCGCAACCACCATTATCGATCATGCAAGGGTTTGAATGATAGCAGGTCTTATTCTTGATCTCGTATCCTCTGGGACAATCGCAACGGAAAGAGCCCGGTCTATTGATGCAAGCGTGAGAACATCCACCGTTATCCACTTCGCATTCGTTCACGTCTACGCAAGTTTTAGCATCGTCAGCCAATCGATAACCATTAGAACAATCACACCTGTAGCTACCCTTAGTGTTTAAACAGATGTCCGTACAAGAACCATTTTCTATTTCGCACTCGTTTACATCGATACAATTTTTAAAGTCAATGTCATCGAGTTGATGACCATCCGGACAACGACAAGAGAATGTACCTTCGAGATTAATGCAAACGTCCGAACAACCGCCGTTCTCAGTGGCACATTCGTCTATATCAAGACACGTTTTTCCATCGTTGTCAAGCCGAAGACCAACCGGACAACTACAACGAACGCCACCAATGATATTGAAACAGGCATGAGTACAGCCGCCATTTTCTATCTGGCATTCGTCGATGTCTATGCAACTTCGAGAATCGTTAGAAAGAATATGACCATTCGGGCATTGACATTCGAACGAGCCCGGAGTATTGATACAATTGTTCGGACAATCAGCTATTTTCTTCTCGCATTCGTCAATATCCAAGCAATTCTTTTCATCTTGACCAAGCTCGTAACCCTCGGGACAACTACAGAAATGACCTCCGATCGTATTTGTGCATACGTGTGAACAACCACCGTTTCCTTCGAGACACTCGTTGATGTCCAAACAAGAGGATCTGTCGCTATGTAGATAATGTCCCTCGTAACAAGTACATATGTAACTACCAAGTAGATTCAAACAGTCATGTGTGCAATTGTGTTCGCTTGTAAGGCACTCATTTACATCGACGCAACTCTTCTTGTCCTGCGGCATGAGAATATATCCGGTTGGGCATTCACAATGATATCCCCCCTCGGTGTTAACGCACGAATGAGAACAGCCAGAGTCCACGTCGTTCTCAAATTCCTCGCATTCATCGATATCTTCGCAAGTACGATGATCGTGTTTCAATCTGAATCCCAATGGGCAAGAACAACGAGTCTTGCCGGTACTCTCGTCATGGTGACAACGATGAGAACAATTTCCATTGTCGCGTTTACAACCATCGATCAAAATGCACGTCCTATTGTCCGAATCAAGATCATAACCAGTTGGACAACCGCATCTATATGAACCAACGACGTTGAAACAGGAATGCGAACAGTTACCATTTTTTTCTTGACACTCGTCTATGTCGTCGCAGAAAGTTAATTCGTCAGGATTGACGCGATAACCCTCGTAACATTCGCAAGTGAATGTACCTAAGACGTTCGTACACCTTTGAGTACAATTGTCTTTAAGTTCCGAACACTCGTCTATGTCCAAGCAGGTTACATTGTCGTTCGTGGACAAACGAAATCCTGTGGTACAGTCGCACGTTACTGTACCGTTTAACGAGTAACAAATGTCAGAACAACCGCCATTCTCAACGAGACATTTGTCCTGGTGCGTGCAAAATTTCATATCGACGTCGTCCAAAATCATATCTTCTGGACAAAAACAGGACACATTACCGTTCTCGTATTGACAAAAATGCGAACATCCACCGTTATCGATCAAACACTCGTCGATCTCCACGCACGTTTTCCTATCGTCCTCGAGTAATTTGTAATTGTCGGGACAGGCACACTCGTAGTCACCATCGGTATTAGCGCAAAAATGAGAACACCCACCGTTTTCTTCGACGCACTCGTTCGTATCCTCGCAGGTTCTCTTATCTCTTCCAATTTGATATCCCTTAGGACAATTACATTCGAAACTACCGATCGTATTGACGCAATCGTGAGAGCAAGGCTCGCTTATCTCGTTATTCGTTTCCGAACATTCGTTTACGTCGACGCAAGTTTTATTGTCGAACGACAATTTGTATCCGAGGTGACACGCACACTTGAAGCCGTACGATTCGCTGATACACTCGTGCGAACAACCGTGATGGGTCTCACAGTGGTCGATTTTTTTACAGGTCCAACCGTCCGGTTCCAACGTGAAATCGTCAGGACACTCGCACGTATATCCATTACGAATGTTTACGCAAATATGACTACAGTTGTGTCTACCGGCGCACTCGTCCAAATCCGTACAAGTTCTTTTATCCTTGTCCAAGGTGAAATCTTCGGGACAATAACATATATAACCGCCATCGAGATTCTCGCACTCGTGAGAACAATCGTGAAGATTCGTCGAACATTCGTCTATATCCTTACAGGTTCGTTGATCCTCGGTTAATTCGTATCCATCGAGACAGCTACAACTGAAACTACCTTCGGTGTTGTTACAATGTTGCGAGCACAGTGTATTACTTTCTGGGAAACATTCGTCGATGTCAATACATGTTCTTTCGTCGGTCGATAATTTGTATCCCGTTGGGCACTCGCAGTAATAAGCGCCCTCGATATTTTTGCAAATATTCGAACATGCGTGTGATCCTTCGACACACTCGTCTATGTCTCTACAGATTTTACCATTCTCCAAAAGATCGAATCCTTCGGGGCAACCACATCGAATCTCTCCATTCTCTTCGTGTTCGCACGTATGAGAACAGCCATGATCACTGGCGCAGGGGTCAACGATCCTACACGTACGTTCGTTTTCATCGAGTTTCCAACCGATAGGACAGGTACAGTTGTACGTACCAATCGTGTTTACGCATTCGTGAGAGCAATTGTGTTTGAGCTCGTTATTCCGGCACTCGTCTATGTCGACGCATACACGTTCTTCCTCCGAATAAAAATAACCCATTGGACAAGCGCAATTATATTTTCCCTCGAGATTTATACAAAGATTTTCACAATCGTGCTCGCCATTCTCGCATTCGTTAACGTCTATACAAGTACTATTGTCCTGCTCGAGTTGATATCCTTTTGGACAATGGCACTCGTAAGAACCTTCGACGTTCTTACAAATATGACTACAGTTATTTCCATTGTTGTCCGTACACTCGTCCATGTCCTCGCATATGGTACCACTTTCATCGATTTTATAACCAAGAGGACATTCGCATTTGAAGGTGAACCCGTCTAGATCCGGCAAGCATACGTGAGAACAGGTGACGTTCGAGCATGGATTTGATTCGATACAAGTTATACGATCCTCCTCTAAAATCCAACCAGTTGGACAGGAACATAGATAGGAACCATACTCGTTGATACAAAAGTGAGAACAATCGTGATCCTCTTCCTCGCACTCGTTTATATCCTGACAGATATTGTTATTTTGATCTCTTCGAAATCCATTCTCACATTTCTCATCCTTACACGTTAAACCATCTTCGAGTAGATTTAAACCAGGTGGACAAGTACATACATAACTACCATCAGTATTGACGCACTCGTGTGAGCAGTCGTGCTCGTCCTCAAGGCACTCGTCCATATCCAAACACGTTTTTCCATCCTCTTGTAATACGTAACCCTCGTGACATATGCATCTATAAGTGTCGGCGTCTACTTCACAAGATTGAGAACAACCGGCGTTATCGCAGATATCCATTAAGACGCATTGAGTTTTGCTCGAGTTGAAAAACATTCCTTGGGGACAAGAACACTCGTAAGAGCCCACGGTGTTTTTACAATCGTGAGAACAATCGTCGAGATTTTCTAAACACTCGTTAACGTCGCGACACTCTCTCCCATTTTTATCGATTTTATAACCATTAGGACATAAACACTTGTAACCATTTTCCAAGTTAATACAATCGTGAGAACAATCATGGATACCTTTTGAACACTCGTCAATGTCCATGCAATCGAATTCTGTCACTAGCTCGTAACCGATAGGACACGTACAGAGATAACCGCCTGAAACGTTCGTACAATTGTGCGAACAACGATGACGTTCTGTCTTGCACTCGTCCAAATCGATGCAACTTTTTCGATCGTCCCCAAGATAAAAACCATCCTGACAAACGCACTCGTAACTACCGCGTATATTAATGCACAGGTGTTCACATCCATGATCTGGCTCTTTACACTCGTCAATGTCCGTGCAATTGAATTTCTCATTTTCATGTAAAATAAAACCAATCGGACATTCACATACGAAACTTCCCTCTAAATTAACGCAAGAATGCGAGCACGTTGTATACGTACATTCGTCTATATCGATACAAGTTATTTTATCTTCCAAAAGACGATATCCAGGAAAACAACTACATCGTGGACCTTCATTCTCTATATATTGACAATCCTGAGAGCATGCTGGATTCATGGACGAACAGGTTCTCTCTTCCATACATGTTATATTGTCTTCGTTCAATACCTGTCCCAAAGGACAACCACATATAAAGGAACCCTCGATATTGGTACAACTATGGGAACAGGGTAACGGTGATTTCGTACACTCGTCGATGTCCTTGCAAGAAACCTCGTCTTCTTCGAGTTGATAACCGGAACGGCATACACAATGATAACTACCTTCCTCGTTTATACATTCGTGCTCGCAACCGTGCGTTTCAATCTCATCAACTTCCGCACACTCGTCGATATCTTAAAACAACGTTAAATAATTAACGAATAACACGATATATCGAAAGTTTAATAAATATTCGAATAACGAATAAAATTATACGAACCAATGCAATTCCCATTTTCATCCTTTTTAAAACCATCCTCGCATTTACCTATATCCGGTAATTCGGTTAAATTCTCGTTATAATCGTCCTCCTCATCTTCGTCCTCCTCGTCGTCGTTCTCGGTATCATAATCTTCCTCCTGCAATACCTTCGTCATTTTTTTCGGCATATTTATACACCTGTAAGATCCTAATGTATTTTCGCAATTGGTATCAGCCGGACAAATCGTGGATACATTTTCGCACTCGTTCACGTCTGAAATTTAACGATGTCCGTCGACAACCATATCCGAGGGAGAGAATGATCTCGTTAAAAAAAGAAGAAGAAGGCGAAGGAGATAAAAATGAACAAAAGACAAAAAAGAAAGGGAAGAAAAGAGAAATCGTTATATCCGATGAGTCCGCTATATTCCAAATATTTTACCTTGACAAGTCTTCCAATCGTTGGTCAAGTAAAAACCATCTGGGCAAAGGCAAAAGACACTTCCTGGTGTGTTAAGGCATACGTGAGAACAACCGGCGTTGTTATTCGCGCACTCGTCGATGTCCTCACAGGTATGGTTGTCCGACGCCAATTTAAATCCAGGGATATCCGTACAGCTACACTCGTATCCGCCTTCGAGATTACGACAGGTACCTTGACAAGGGCCATGTCCGTTGTTCGGCAGACACTCGTTAACATCTGTTACGAGATTTGTTAAGAGGCCGGAAAATATGTATAAATAGAGAGAGAGAGAGAGAGAGAGAGAAAGAGCATGATCATTCTTTCAATTTTATTTATTTCATATCTATTAAAATATTAATATTTCAATTGAATTCATGATAACGTATTTCGTAATATAAACGAACAGCACATTTGATCGGTATAAATAATTAATCGTCATAGATATAACGTTTCAAGATCACGTTAATATTACATAATTATATTTTATTATAAATACTGGACCCATTTTGTTAAAACTATTGATAATGTAAAGTATCAAAAGGACATAATTATCAATAAATAACGATCCCATTTAGTTTTCATTTTAATCTGATATGTTGTTGGAGGAACGTTAAAACGTTTCTATCAATGTTTCGTCGTATGGTACGTTTGGGATGTAGGAAAAACAAAAAAAAGAAAAAAGAGAAAAAAACAGAAAAGAAAAAAGAAAAGAAGAAAGAGAGAAGAAGAAGAAAGAAAAAAAGAAAAGAACGAAAAAATTGTACTGGCAAATAAATAAAAAGACGGGGGAGGAAAAATAGTATAAAAGAAAAAGATAAAAGCACAAAAAAATAAAAAATATAAAAATTTTTTAAACATTCCAAACGAAGTGTCTATATGCGAGTGTGCGTATGTTTGCGTATGTGTCTGTGTGTCTGTCTGTCTATCTCTGTGTCTGTCTGTCTGTCTGTGTGTGTGTGTGTGTGTGTGTGTATACGCGCAAGCATCAAAATGAAATCAATTCATCGCCAGCTGGAAACGAACATCCGACGGCACGCAAGCTCTTTACTCGCCAACAGCGAGAAGGTTAACCTCGTTGAAAGCTCGTTCATTCAACGAGTAATGTAGTTGAAAACGACACGATCAACGTTGTCAACTATCGTTAAACGAAATCCAACATTCATTGGTACGTATGTTATAAAACATAGAGAAGATGAGAATAAAATCAGATCTGATAATCGCTTTCGAATAATATATAAGAAATGAAAGATACCTTCGAACGGCTCAATTTTATTTATTTCTCCTTCCTTCTTATTTTCTTATTGATATTATTATTTATTTAATTTTCTTTTTTTCTTCTCTCTCTCTCTTTTCTCTTTCTTTGTTTTATACAATGACACAACAGGCTAAGTCGTTTTTATTGAGTATATATATATATATATATAAACTTTTATATTTCTTTTTTTCTTTATTATGACTTTATTTCTTCTTTTATCATTATTATTATTATTATTATTATTATTATTTTCTTTTATTTGTTTATACGTTAACTATTAATTATATATATATATATGTGTGTATGTGTATATAAAAAACTTACCTTGACAAGTATGTCCATCGGCTGTCAACTGAAAGCCAGAATGACATTCACAGTGGTAAGAGCCAGGATCGTTCAGACAAAAATCTGAACACTTGGCAGTGTCCTCTGAACATTCGTCTATGTCTATGTAAAAGAAAGTATTTGA
This sequence comes from Vespa crabro, assembly GCF_910589235.1. Taxonomy (NCBI): domain Eukaryota; kingdom Metazoa; phylum Arthropoda; class Insecta; order Hymenoptera; family Vespidae; genus Vespa; species Vespa crabro. The sequence continues at coordinate 13,363,378 of NC_060957.1, forward strand.
ACAAAACGAAAGAAAGATCAAATAATGAATGAGAAAAGAAACAAACAAAAAAAAAAAAGAAAAAAGAAAAGAAAAAAAGGAAAACGTAAAACAAAATAAAATGAAACAAGATGAAAAAGACAAGATAAGATAAGTTATGATTAAATAATATTTGTCGAAATTAATCATCGATCGTTTAACAACGTCGAAATTATTAAATTAATTATTTTAAGATAAATTGATATCATTGATTACAAGAAAATATTGATGCATATATATATATATATATATATATATATATATATATATATATATATATACGCATTTACATACCTATGTACATATATACATATATACCAGTAACTATCTGTTGAAATGAATTATTTCACTCTGTACATTGGATTCATTGAAATTCATTGGAGGAAAAAAATAACAAAAAAAATGAGAGAGAGAGAGAGAAAGAGAGAAGAAACGAACAAACGTTTAGAGGCTTGACGGTGATTAATGCTACCGACACGTGCCGATTTAACAAACGTTCGTACGATTGGTAACAAATTCGTACATACGTGTAAACTGATAATATTCCGATTAACGTTACACGATCGATTCCCGATTGTTTTTTTACACTTTAACAAGCCAATAAAATCATCAAAAGCAAGTCCGAAGGACATCATACTCGTGAAAAATACACACACGCATACACGTGTATCAAATAAAATTTTAGAACGTGTTCAAAATAATATCGAACGAGGAAATACATATGCATGTATGTACATAGGTGCATTGAAATTTATTTGCAATACCATAAAGAAAACCCATTAATGGATTTTATTATAAAAAATATAGAAAATAAATAACCACGAGGTTTTATCAATGAATATCGTAGTTTAAGATAGACTATCTCTATGTTCCATTTTGTTCTAATATTCGTACGTTTCACTAACTTTAAATTTTAATCTCGCGATTCACGTGTACATAAATGAAAAAGAAAATTACGAGACTGTTGTCTGACATTTCGATATTAAAGAAGGAAAATCATTTCTATATCCTTAAATTTAATTAATCTATTCTCAAGTACTTTACTCACGCGTTCTATAATTTCTTCGATGTCAATATTTTTTTTTCCTTTTCTTTCCTTTTTTTTTTTTTTTTTTTTTGCTCGCGACAAAGAACACGTTTTCATATACGGAAAAAATTTGTTTCTTAAGATTTTCGAGGATGAAAGTGTAATAAAAATAAATTGACTCACGAAATCCTGAGAATTATAAAGAAATTTAATTATGCAATAATTTTCTACGAAATATCGAAAACTTTTTTTTCTCCTTTTTGATTTTTTTCTTTCTTCGACAAGAGTTTATAACTTCGAATTCGTAAAGTGTTCGTAGTTGAAATTTTTCGGAAGTAGAGAAAAAGACGATTTTTATTTCTTAAAGAAGAAGAAAAGAAAAACTTCGTAAATTTTTTTCACGAAAGAAAGAAAAAGGAAAAATAATTGTAACTATTTGATACTCCAATAAATCCAATTAATTCTAATCGATCGAACAAAAAAAATTTTATTTTTCTCTTCTTTTGGATCCATCCTAATTCGTCGAAATGTATAATTTGAAATTTGAAAAATGTGTTTGTTAAATTTTTTCGAAAATAAAAAAAGGAAAAAGGAGAATATCGAGAAATTTTCTTTCTCTCGAGAAGTTATGACAATCACAAATAGAAAAAAAAAAAAAAAAAACCCGAAAAAAAAAATATATATATATATGTATATACACAATTGTATAATTGAAATGTAATATATAATTATATAATTATGTAAAAATATTTCGATCGATGAATAATCGACTGTGACCAATCGATTTTCCTTTGTTTTAATTTAAACGGGGAGAAAAAGGGAGAATAGAAAAAAAAAGAAAAAACAAAAAAGAAAGAAAATTAATATTACCTATACAGGCGGTACCATTGATTCGAAAGCCATCGAAACAGGAACACTTTGCACCAATCGGCGTATCCTCGCACACATGTTCACAGCCACCCCTCTCCTGATCGCAACGTCGCACGTTATCGATTATCGTTTCTAAAATGGAACGATATTGGTGATGTAACAAAAAAGTTTATCAAGCACATCGGATTCGAATTCGATAGAAACACGACTTTCCGTTATATTGTACGTTTTACCTTACGCTTTTGTAAAAGAAGAAAAAAAAAAGAAAACAAAAAAAAAAAAAGAAAAAAGAAGAACAAAAATCCCTACGTTCTATGAATACGTAATAAAAAAAAAACTTTGCCATTAATATCCTTCCAATATCTCACTATGAAAATAATATGAAAAACTTTTAAATCCATTTGAACGAACTTACGTGCATGCGAACTTACTGTATAAAAGAAAAAGAAAAAAAGAAAAAAAAGAAAAAAAAAAACGATCGAAGAAAATTTTTAAAAATTTCATTATCATATTCGACGTCTGTCCAATGCATATTAACGAAAAAATATTTTTATATACCTAACGACTATGTTAAAATTTGATACGTCGTCTACCAATTATCGAATTCTCGATTGATATAAAATCCAATAAATTTCTTTTATTTTTTCTTTTTCTTCTTACCAACGTCCACATGTTGTGATGATGACAAAATGTAAAAAGAAAAAAGAAAAAGAAAAAAAAAAGACCAAAATAATAAATAAAAAGAAAGAAGCATAAAGAAGGAAAAGAAATAGGAACCGAACGAAACGAAACGAAAAAAAAAAAAGAAAGGAAAGAAAGGAAAAAAAAAAGAATTAAAGAATACAAAGTTAAAAAGGAAATACAAAAAAAAAAAGAAAAAAATAGAAAACAAAAAAGACGAACCGAGTGAATCACGTATGATACTATCAAATGTTCGTTAAAATCTGTCAAACACAATATCGGGGCAGAGCGTTTGTTCGTTACGATCAAATAAAACAAAATCAAATCAAGTCAAATCAAAGCGTATCAAATAAAATGAAAATAAAATACGTATGAACAAATATAAACGAAAAAAAAAAAAAAAAAAAAAAAAAAAGAAGAAAAAAAGTACAACAACAGCAGCAGCAGCAACAACAACAACAATAACAAAACGTCGATTGATTTAGATAAGAAAGTTTTTCCTAACAGCAAACGGATCAACGTTAAAAGCTATCAAGGAAGTAATTATACTCCTTTATATATATATATATATCGAAGAGGAAAAGGGATAAGGGATGATGGGCGAGGAGAGGGGATATAAGTGTGGGAGTAGGGGAAAGGATAAGATCACCATTTATCTTCTTGTCTAACAGCGCTCACCTCCTTTCTTCACGCATTTCGGTACAAGACCGAGCCAAGTTGCTTCACTGCAAAAAAGTCGATCCACCATCGAGTCCTCAAGAACGAACTCCTCGAGGCAAACATAAACTGCCACCAAGTATCGATTGAAAGGCGGTAAAGCGTTCTTTCTCCTATAAAAATACATTGGTTAATGTATACCCGTGACATTAAAAAAAAAAATAGAATTTTTCTAAAGAGAAAAATAAATAAATTCATTCGTCGGCCATTGTACGCAATGTTCAATAATGACGTTCGTTATACGAATCTAAATGGAATACGAAATATTTTTTCTTTTTTTTTATAATTTTGTCTACTTCTTCTACAACCACGAAGTTGTCTACTACGACGTCGAATCAATGAAGGAACGAATGAAAAAAAAAAAAAAAGGCAAATTCGACAAACATCAAAAATTCCTCGTACTTTCTGTTTCTTTTTTCTTTTTTTTTTTTTTTCCTTTCCTTTTTCATGAAACATTCGAAATGATAGAAAATTGTAGAAGAAAAAAAATTCTTCGATTAATTCATTCACGAAGAGATCATCAATGATATATATTTCAGATAATAATATTCAAATGGAATAGAAAATTGAAGAGAGAAAGGATACAGAAAAATATAAAAAATTTCCCATTTCCTATTCGTTCCACCCTATATATACATATATATCACAGAATCTTATACACAAAGGACAATTTCTTCGAGCAAACATATACCGCGAATTATCGATCGAAAGATGCTAGAATAATTTTCTTTTTTCCTCTTATGAAGTGAGTACACACACACACACACATATATATATATATACGTATGATACGTGAAACATTTGAAATGTAAATAAAAAAATTGTAAATAAAAGAATTCATGGAGAAGGACAAACAACAATGAGTGTGTTTTAGTGTACAAACTTGAATACAATGCAAATTACTGTATCGTTCATTATGTAACATTCGAAGTGTCTATCGTCAAATGAATGAAAAGAAGGGAGAAAAAAAATGAAAGTACAAAAAAATTCCCCGTTTCTTTTCTTTTTTTCTTTTGTCTTGTTTTCTTCTTTTTTCTTTCTTTTTTGTTTTTTCTTTTTTCTTTTTTTTTTTTTGCTCCACCCTCTATATATCCTATACGAAAAGGACAATTTCTCCGAGCAAAATAAAAATTGCGACCAATGTGCATCGATTGAAGGGTGATAGAACGTTTTCTTTTTCTTTTTTTTTTTTTTTTTTCTTTCTTCTCTTACTCCTATAAAATACACACGCTTATATATATATATATATATGAAACATTCGAAGTGAAAAATTGTACGAGAGAGAAGAAAAAACAAAAAAAAAACAAAAAAAAAAAATACAAAAAAAAAGAAAGAAAAATTATTCGAGAACAGACACCAACGAGCCGTGTTTCGTATAAAAACTCAAACGTAGTAAAAACGTAGTCGTTCATTTAATAACTTTTGAAAGTTTGTAAGTCGAACAAAAGAAGAAGAAGAGGAAGAAGAAAAGAAAGAAGAAAACAAATGTTAAAAAAAAAGAAAAAAAAAAAAAAAAAGAAAAAAGAAAAGATAGGAAAAACTTTTCTTTGCCCTCTCTCTCTCTCTCTCTCTCTCTCTCTCTCTCTCTCTCTCTCTCTCTCTCTAGTCGTCCGAACCCTATAATATATCTAACAAAAAGTCTTTTACATCTCTTCGGGAATATCTTTTATCGGGACATTACAATGCAAATAAAATAAAGTTGACCGAAGAATGAATAAAGTAAAAAAAAAAAAAAAAAAAAAAAGAAAAAGGTGCTCTTCTCTTTCTTTTTTTATTTTTTTGTTTTGTTTTCTCTAAACCGACCTAGCGTATCTCGGAGAATATGCATTAACGACCGTGGGTGCTTTGATAAGGCCCTTTCTGCGTGCCTTCATGAGACAACTTAGATCCAATCTCGACATCAAAGTTTCGTTCAAGCCACCGACATCCGACACCAACGACGGCTTTACTCCCGATAGAGACTTCTCCGGCATTTGCTTCCTCTTATCCTTCGTTTTCCTACGTCTCTTCAACTCGCCGAGTTTCTTCCGTGCTTGAACCCGTTGCTTCCTCGTCGTATCGCTTCTCAAATTTCTACTTGGCTCATCACCCATATATAGATCGTTACGAAAGTGTTGCAACTTGTTCTCTAAAACATAAAGGCAATCAATTAATTAATCTTATCTCGTTAACGAACAATTAATCAACGTTCCCGTTGGTTATGGTCGATTTTTCAGAATTTCTTTTCTTTTTTTCTTTCTCTCTCTCTCTCTCTCTCTCTCTCTCTCTCTCTTCATTTCTATCCAAACGGACTCATTCGCTCGATCAAACTCAATAACGGATAAATTACGAAATTTGACCTATGACGTTCAATTCAATCGATCTCGTGGAATTTTTCTCCTCTTGTTTTTTTCTTTTTCTTTTCTTTTTACCTCTTCCTCTTATTTTCCTTTTTTTTTTCTTTTTTTTTCCTTTTCCTTTACCTTTCTTTTTTTTTTCCATCGGTCCAGACTTCGTTGCAAGCCAGTGCGAATAGTTTTCTTATTTTTTTTTTTTCTTTTTTTTTTTTTTTTTAAACGTTTCAATCGAAATAATCGATCCGTTGGAAAATAGAAAGGAAAGAAAAAAGAATAGGAGAAAAATATATACAAAACGAAGGATCAAAGTCGTGATATATTCTGATTTGAAATTATCGTAGTTTCGAAGAGGATAAGAGAGAAGAAAAAAAAAAGGAAAACAACAGAAATGAAAATAAAAATCGAGTCTAATATCGACATAAATTAAATTGCTACGACGAGAGGGGCGGGTGGAGGGGAGGGGGAGGGGAAGGGGGGGGATATTATCGTGCACCTTGAGAAGTAGCTCCCTTCTTGGTGGAACGGCTAAGAACTCTGGACTCGAGTAAAGCAAATGAGATTTTATCGCGATTAAACGGGTCGCTATTAAGGTAAACGAAATACCCTTATACGTATCTAATCTATGTGCGCGAGGTTTATTATAATTAGAAATCATTAAAATTAATTATAAGACAATGCAGATACGGCGATATCTATAATTCAAGCTTGAATTTCATTGATTAAAAAAGAAAGGGAAAAAAGAAGAAGGAAAAAAGTAATTGTTGTTGTCGTTCGTTTTTGTTTTTTGTTTTCTTGCTTTAATAGATGGCGGTGAAGAGGCGTAGGGAGGCGGGGAGGAGGAGGAGGAGGAGGAAGTAAACATCACGCATGTACTAAAATATATATTGGATACAAAATAATAGAACGAAGAAGAAACGTAAACACGCATATATATTTATATATATATATATGTTTACACATACACACACACACACACACACATGCGCGCGCGTACATGCACACACATACATATATACATATGTACAACTAAAGCTTCTACATGTTTGCAAAGATTGGACCCGTATAAGGAGTCAAGATCGAGACACGCGATAGAGTAGTCTTAAAGGGTCAAAGTGCCATGAGCTGAACATGCTCGTTTACGCGGAACATATATATATATGTGTGTGTGTGTGTGTATGTGTGAGTATGTGTATCTATGTACGCATATGTGTACTACTAGCACTAACTTCTATAAGATCAAGGTGAGAAGATGATTCACTGCTCGTGTCCTATCTCAAGCACCGTCGACCATACACTGTTTCCTCTGTTGCCAACACGTTTACTAAAAAGAACAACAGAAGGAAGAAGAAAACAACCAGAATAATGTCTATCCTTATCGATAACTCGATACATTAATCCCGATTTAAATGGATTCCTATAATATATAACCCGTGAAAATATTTTATTTATAAACGATAAATTTAATGTAGATATTGAAAAGGAAAAAATTTATATATATATATATATATATATATATATATATATATATATATCTTTTGTATATTAATATAGATAGAAGATTAATTTCAATAATAAATTTAATTTTCTTGGATTTTATAAACCGTTAAAATGAAATAATATTTATCAACGATATAAGAAATATTAAAATTAAATAATAAATTTAATATCGAAACTTTGTTATTGATGATGATGATGATGAAGAAGAAGAAGAAGAAGAAGAAGAAGAAGAAAAAAGAAAAAAAAAAAATAAAGAAAAAGAAGAAAAAAGATTTAAAAAAAAGTACTTCATACTTCCGTAACTTTATTTTATATTTAATTATGTCATTCCGATGATCAATGGGACGAAAAATAAACTACCTCATGTTGTAATATCTATAACAATTAAAAAAAAATCTAATTTTATATAAATATATAAATATATATATATATATATATATATATATATATATTTTTTTTTTTTTTTTTATTTTATTTATTTATTTTCCTTTCTTTTTTTTCTTGTCCTTCACTATCTCGAAGCATAACTTTATAATCCACTCTATTATTAATTATTATTTTTGGGATATAATCGTTATGAAGAGGGACAGAGAAGGAAGAAGAGGAGGATAGGTGATGGGAAAGAGGTTAAAGGTCAAGTAACTACTGGCGAACAGACGAAAATACGTTGTGAGTGAGAAGAGACTAATTGTAAGTTAGACACGAAAGTTTAAAAAAAAAATGTGCCTGTGTTAGTTCTCATGAAGAAAGAAAGAGAGAAAAAGATAGAACATATGTACGTGCTATTTCAACTATCCTCATAGTCTTTCTTTTTCTATCACTATCTCTTTCTCTCTCTCTCTCTCTCTCTCTCTCTCTCTCAATCTCTCTCTCTCTGTCTCTCTCTCTCTATAATTCCCTCGAGTGACTAGAACACACTTTTTGCTTGGATTAGCTAGACTCTTCTTTCGCTTCACGCTTCGGTTCTTAACTAATCGAAGGTAAGAGGGATTGATAAGCGTAACGCAAGAATAAACGATCAGGATTAACATGAAACTTACTGTAAAATGTGTGTCCATGTGTGTATGCGTGTGCGTCTCTTGAGTTTTTTTTCCTCTTCATAAACTTTATGGAACGTAATCGTCGTGAGAAATAATCGTCTTTGTTATTTTCTTCCCTCTATTTTTTATTTTTCATCATTTCTTTTTTTTTTTTTTTTTTTATTAATCTTTTTTTTTTTTTCTATTTCTTTTTTTAATCGGCTAACATTAAATTGTCATCTTTCAAATTATTAAATTATTAAAACGCACATATTAATGTCACTCTCTCTCTCTCTCTCTCTCTCTCTCTCTCTCTCTCTCTCTCTCTCTCTCTCTCTTTAATTATAAATAATAAACATCGTATAATAATACAAATCGATAACGCTAACAATCTTTATACCGAGATATTAGATATAAATGTTACTTATATACTGATATAAGTAATATGTATGTATATCAAATACTTATACGTATATCAAATACTTATAATACATTTATGTATATATGATATTTATCTCTCTTGAGAAAGAGAGAGAGAGAGAAAAGGATAGTTAATACTTATGGGAATTCCTGCTTTACCCTTATCAATATTCCTTCTTTCGATATGACATAGTCCTACGGAACGTATCAGGAAAAAACTGAAAATGAGAATTCGAAGGAGAAAAATTTGAAGGAGAAAAATTTGAAGGAGAAGGAGAAAGAAGGAACTTGGTTCTCGCACATCCTATGGAAAAATCCCATTAGGATCGTCCCTCAAGGATGCAGTTATAATCTGTCCCCTTGGACCGTTCGTTCAATATAACGTGTTTTCTATCTCTCTCTCTCTCTCTTTCTCTCTCTCTCTCCCTCTTTCTTTTTCCCGCTCCCTTTCTCACATACATAGACACATACAAACATATATTTTCTTTCTATCTATTTCTCTACGATACTTTCTCTCTCTTTCTTTCTCTCTTTCTCTCTCTCTCTCTTTCTCACTCTCTCTCTCTTTCCCTACATGAACTTGGGTTCAGAGGGCCAACGTACCTGGTTACACGCATCCTCGGTTACGTATACTTGGTGCCTTGTTAGAATTGCCTTTTGCGAATATTTCCTCTCTCTCTCTCTCTCTCTCTCTCTCTCTCTTTCTTTCTCTTAACGGAACAAGCACACAGAAACGTTCAACGAAGAAATTGCATGCTTTCGAGCGTAACGCGCGTTACCCAGAAGCAGATCGCTTTTCTTTATACTTTACTCTCCATCTTCCTCTCTTTCTCTTTCTCTCTCTCTCTCTTTCTCTCTCTCTCTCTCTTTCTCTCTCTTTTCCTTCTCTTCGCGAGATCACGCTGCTGCTCTTCTACCTAGTACTCGTCGATTTCCGATTATGATGATCGAGATCGTGATCGAGATCGATTTGCAATATTTTATGTTTTCTTTTTCTTTTTTCTTTTTTCTTCTGCGCGACTAATAGCAAAAGGGGAAAAGAAATGATAAGAGGGATGGGATACTTCTCTCTCTTTATACCTTTTTGTCAGTTCGTTTTTTTTTTTTTTTTTTTTTTGAATTATTTCAACTTAAAGAAAGATCCAAAACGAATCGTAGCTTTTTCACATTTTCTTTCTTTTTTTTTCCTTTACATTTGAATTTATTTTGCGTTCGAAAAAAAAAAATTCGCCAAGACAGAGAGAGAGAGAGATAGATAGAAACAGAGAGATAGATAGATAGATAGATAGATAGATAGAGAGAGAGAGAGAGAGAGAGAGAGAGAGAGAGAGAGAGAGAGAGAGAGAGAGAGAGGAAAGAAATGCCAATCGTTTAATAAGAGAAAATATTTTTCTTCAAGATTTAGAGTAAATTAATGGAGGAATCTCAAGGAAGTAAGGTAGGATGGGATTGTAGGAAGGAATGGTAAGGGAGGTGCTCCGTTTATGCGCATTATGAGCGAGTCTTGTATATCTATTTGGTTTATCTCGATCTCGACGAATTCGTGGTATGTCAGACCGACGAAATTCGTGCCGTCAAAAGCACGTCGAATAGGTGGAGGAGACTGAGAAGGAGGATTGTGGAAGGAGAATGAGAAGGAGGAGGAGGAGGAGGAGGAGGAGGAGGAGGAGGAGGGAGAGAACTCGGTCGAAAACGGAGAACGTTCCTGAAGTGGCAGTTTAGCGTTCGTCCTAAAGCTATTACCTTCTGGACTTCACGACTTCCGAAAGATTCTTCCTCTCCATCGATCCTCGAGATCTTCGCTAACCTCTTTAACGTTCTCTATATACATATATATATATATATATGCGTGTGTGTGTGTGTGTATATTGTAATATAATGTAGATACGTAACGCAAGTACACGTATATTTACCGGCATTTAAATTGATGATGCTTGAAAAGTTCTCATAAATACGTCCCAAATCGATCCCTCCATAATATTACTCTGCTCGAAAAAGAAGAAGGAATGGAAAATGAAAAAAAAAAAAAAAAAGAAAAAAGAGAGAGAGAGAGAGAGAGAGAATAAAAAAAAAATGTATCCCTTAACGTTCTATTGTGATGTGTTATTATCGAAATAACATACAACATATAATATTTCTATATTATCAAAGTTTCATTTAATTTTATCGCTATAAAGTTTAACAGTTATTTAATTCCTCTACGAAATTTCCAATGTTCCTTTTGTTTTAATTTATAACTTATATTAATAGATATGACATTATATTAGTACTTATTATCTATATTAATTTTAATATATAATTATACCGATATTTTGTAATATTATATAACGAATATTCTAATATTTCTTTTTTTTTTTTTTTGTAATTATAACTAAATTATATCATTACACGTTGTACGTATATGTATATACATACATTCGAATCTTTTTTATCTAAAATCTAATCCCGTAAAAATGTCGTGACCAACAAGAAATAGTCAACCGTTTGAAATGGATACAAGACATTAGAAAAGATATAAGACTACACAATCTATTTAAATTCCGTCATGTCGTACGGAGATATCACGAAGAGTTCACGTGCGTCTAACAGCGATTACATTGTTTATTTCGTTTACAAGTTCAATCTTATATGTTAGATATAAGTGAGTGAGAGAAGGAGATAGAAATAGACCGGTCCGATCAACTTTCTCGAAGTCGTCGGTCCCGTCGGTCCGTCAATCCGTCCAATCGTACACCACGCAGGCGTGAAATTCGTGCGACCGTCGTCTTATCGTTTATCTCGACTTCGTCCTGATAATTTAAGCCGCCTCTGAATCAACCCTTTGTATTCTCACGATTCTCCATGACGACGAAGCAATATGCATCTACTATAGCCATTTATACCTAACACGTGCTGCTCGTAATTTATGAGACACACCTCGCCTTCCAAATCTATTTTCGATATTTTCTTATCGACGTTGTTACATATTAAAAACATTATGATATTAATTCACGAATAAAACTTACGTATTTACGTATGTATGTATATACGTAGTTATAAAAAAAAAAAAAAAAAAAAAAAAACAAAAAAAAGAAAAAGAAAAAACAAAACTTAATATAATTTTGCTTATTTATTTGTTACATATAATAAATAAATAAAAAATTCGTACGTAATTTCGATTGCCAAATAGAAGAAACGATCTTTTTGTTCGAATGAATGTTGCGCGTTTGAAAAACAAAAAAATAAAATCAATAAAAAAAAATAATAACAATAAAATCAAATATATATATATATATATATATATATATATATATATCAAACATTACAAATTAAATTTTACGGAAATTAATTTACAAACAAAATCTATGTACATATGTGTAACTTATAAAATTTTTGAAAATTATTTATATTTGAAAAACAAAAATTAATGGATAAATAAATTATATCTCTAAAGAAATAATATTATATTCTTTTATCTGTAAGAGAAACGTATATAAATATAATTTAACTTCGGACATTTTCTTCTTCGTATGTATTTGTAAATATATATATATATATATATATATATATATATATATATATATATATATATATGTCGATATTTATATCAAAGAATGAAATTTTCTAAAGATGTCATTCGTTCTAATGTCATATAATGATAATTAGATTAACAATCACGATGTCCATTTAAATCTTTCCGATTTTGACAGCTATTCGACGTGACTGTCGATAATACTTCTTAATAATATTATTGGAATTAGTTGATTATCGAATCGCCTAATTTAAAAACGATATTTAACTTATTCTTCGAAGCTACAAATAGAATTTATCATCGATCACACGTATCCTATAATTTATCGAATATTAGACACGTATACGATAAAATATCTATGAAAATATTTTGTCGATTATATTGAAATTCAAAAGTATTTTATTCACATATAATATATAAATAAAAACATTCGTAGGAAATTTCAATGTTTCAGTTAACGCGTAAGGAACGATCTATCATTTGTTTGAATAAATGTTTCATATTTAGAAAAAGAAAAAAAAAAGAAAAAAAGAAACGAAATAATAATAATAATAATAATAATAATAATAATAATAATAATAAAATGTATCGAGGAGTATTCAAACGAGTATATCTGCGTATAATGAATAAATAAAAATATTCGTATGAAATTCCAATAGCTAATAGAAAAAATGATCTCTTTGTCTACCCATATGTTGCAATTTGGAAGAAAAAAAAATAAAAGAAATAAAAATAAAAGAAATAAAAAAATAAATAAAATAATGAAACAAAATATATATGGTTGGAAGAGAATTCAAACGAGTATATACCTATGGACATATAACAAATAAATAGAAAATTCATATAAAATTTCAATAGTGAATAGAAGAAATGATCTCTTTGTCTGAACGAATGTGGCGTGTTTATAAAATAATAAAAAATAAAAAAAACATATATGTATATATATATATATATATATATATATATATATATATGAAAAAATATCCAAACGAGTATATTTACGAGCATATAACAAATAAATAGAAAAATTCGTACGAGATTTCAATAGTTAATAAAAGGAACAATCTCTTTGTCTGAACTGAATGTTGCGTGTTTAAAAAAAAAAAAAAAAAAAAAAAAAGAAAGAAAGAAAAAATATGTATATATCAAAAAATATCATAGTATACCTACATACGTATAACAAATGAATAGAAAATTCGTACGAAATTCCGATAGCCATGTAGAAGGAACGATCTCTTTTTGTCTGAAAGAATGTTACGTGATTAAAAAAAAAAAAAAAAAAAAAAAAAAATAACAATAATATAATATATAAAATAATATAAAAATAACAATAATATATATATATATGTATTTTAAAATAAAAAAAAAATAACTAGTTATCGAGTTTCCAACT
>NC_060957.1:13381866-13416866 GCF_910589235.1 Vespa crabro
TTTCCTTCTTTTATTATATTTTCTTTCTTTTTTATTTTCTACTTTTTTTTTTCCTTTCTTTCTTTTTTTTTTTCCTTTTTTTTTTATCCAACCATCTTTACCCCCTTCGCACTCTTTTTCCGGAGAGAAACGCAAGGAGCTTATTCCGCCTGGACGAATCGGGAAATCACGCGAAGGTAAAAGAGGACGAGAATGAGGACGAGGGAAAATAGGGGTGGTATGTAGTGGGGCGAGGCGGTGGGAAGGGGGGGGGGGGGCGGAGAAACGAGGGAGAAAAAAAACCAGAACACAGTTTCTCCTACGTCCAATCTTTGTCTCTCCTACTCCTTCTCTCTATTTCTTTCTTTCCTCGATCAAAAAAAAAAAAAAAGAAAAAGAAAAAAAAAAGAAAAGAAAAACAAAAAAAGAAAGAAAAAGATACTTTCCTTGGTCGAACGAAGGACAATAAAGTAGAAATTGGAAGAACTCGTTTCAGTTTCTTCGACGACTGTAATCTACGTGTAAATAATTTTGAAAACCTGTGCGCATCCATGTATTCGTTATATATATATATATATCCGAGGATAAAAGAAAGAAAAAAACAAACAAAAAGAAAAGAGGAAAAAGGAGATATAGAAAAAAAAAAAAAATAGGAAAAAGTAATGACTAAATCTAATCGTATGAGATCTAATATTTCTTTTTTTTTTCTTTTTTTCTTTGATTTTCTTCATTCAAATATTTCAGATTATATATGCATATCGTATGTATATGTAATCGAAGGATAAATAATTCATAAAATCATGTAAAAGTAATATTCGTACCTATACATCTATATATATATATATATACATATACACACACATACATACACACTCATATATATACACACACATATATATATATATATATATATATGTATATAAGAACTAAGTAAGTACCTACTATTGTACATTGTCTAGATGGTGAGAAAATATTGAAGGATATTTTCCAATATGTTCGAAGAATATACAGGATCAAGAAAAATGGTACGTAGAAAAAGGATTATCGTCCCAGTCCTTCCCTCTTTCCCTCGATACTCCCCATATCGATATCTACAGGATCTACCTTTTATCAGTGTGATAGCAGCAGTAAGTATTTGCTTGTTTCGTGCCTGCAGAAGCTTTAAAAAAGGTTTACTACCTTCCCTTTCTCTATCTATTTATTTCTCTCTCTCTCTCTCTCCCTCTCTCTCTCTCTATCTATCTCTCTATCTATCTACCTCTATCTCTTGCTGCTTCTTACTTTATTTCCTGTTTCTTTCTCATCCATTTTTCTTATCTCTCCAAGATCCTCGAATAAGAGTTCTTTATCCTATTTCTTCATCCTTTTCTCACGGATATCTCAACTAACTCAAAATGTTTCTTCTTTCTTTTTTCTTGATTGTTGACAAAATCTCCATTATTTAACTTTCATATTCAAAACGTTTTTTTTTGTTTTTTATTCTTTTCTCTCTCTTCTTTCTCCATCCTCAGCCATCTTCACCCTTCCCTCTACGTAAGTAGAAATGAGACGTATTAAAGGGAGAAAGAGAGAGGGAGAGAGTGAAAGAAGAAAAAAAAAATCATACCCGACGAAAGAGCACGAGCATATATGCAATCGGTATTAATTGTGACCGTGGTGGAGCGCAAAAAAAATTAAACAAAAAAAAGAAAAAAAAAAGAAAAAAAGAAGAGAAGAAGAAAAAAAGAAAGAGAGAGAGAGAGAGAGAGAGAGAGAGAAAAAAATAAAAGAAAATGAAAGGTGATGATTTAAACAAGATTTATGTAAGCCAAATATTATAGCGTTACTCAATACGCACATATACGTATACAATTCGCGTTCGACATATGTAGTATATATAAATAAATATACATAAATATTTACGCTTACTACATATATGTAAATATATATATATATATATATATATATATATATATGTATATACCATATATTCACTTATGCTCTTTATGTTTCTTTTTTTTTTTCACTTAATTATGACAAGAACGATAACAAGGGGGTTTCGTACGTCTCTTACGTACGGAAAGATCGACAACGTGTATACGGACAACGAAGTTACGAAGGTAAAAAGGTAAAGAGAGGGGAAGAAGCCCATGGAGTTTGTTCGTTCGAGCGTTACAATTTAATCCCATGGACAATAATTAAACGACTTTATATGGTATTCGTTATATAACACGGAAAAAATATGGTCAGTATATTTTTGACACGAACTCAATGAAATCTTCTCTCTCTTTCTCTCTCTCTCGCTGCTACTGCTGTTGCTTCTTCTTCTTTCTTTTTTTTTTTCCCTTCCCTTCCTCCCTCTCTCTTTTTTTTCTTTTCTTTTCTTTTTTTCTTTTTTATCCTTTCTCCTTTTACTCGGCGCACGATCGCGATTAATATGTTACGAGCTGGTAAGACGTTAAATATCAATCATCCTTTAACAGGAAGAAGAACATCATCCTCCGCCTCTTTTCGACGGCTCCTCGAATAGATTGGCTTACAGTTCAGAAATCTCTTACAAAATGAAAGAAGAAGGAGAGAGAGAGAGAGAGAGAGAGAGAGAGAGAGAGAAAGAGAGAGAGAGATTTATTTTTCCAAGTATTTTATCGAGAAGATGATTAACGTGGTCTTCGCCATTGCCAAAGCGTAAAGACTAATAATTACTTACGATGTTATATCTGTCCTTACGATTCTTTTCTACTTCTACACAAATACATCTCTATTTCCTTTTTGTTTTCTTTCTTTTTTACTTCGTTTACTCTTTCCTTTTCTTCCCTTACTTCTTCTCTTCTTTTTCTTTCTTTTTTTCCCTCCCTTTTTTTTCTTTTCTTCCTACGATAACGGGATATCAATTACGCGTCTATGTAATAACCAACAATTACTATCCAATCTTGAGATATCTAATTAAACGAAGGTATACCTATAACGTAATCATAATTTCTATCTATGTAAGAAAACATCGTAGAAAGAGATGTATATATATATATATATATATTATATACAGGTTGATTATAAATTACAGAGCAGTTTATTATCGTCAATTTGTTAGATGCCGATAGACGGATAGAGAGAAGTAAAAAAAAAAGGAGAAATTTCTTTTTCCTGACTTCGCAAATTATCAAATTTTTTAAAAGCACGAAACTCAAAAGCACACAAAGCATACGCGTACACGCACACACGCACATACAAACGCACACACAGGCTCGACTATCTTTCGACTTTAAAATGGAATATTAACGATTTGTAAATTTTTCTTATCGAACGATCTATATCTTTCTCTCTCTCTCTCTTTTTTATTTTTTCTTTTCTTTTTTTTGTAAATCAATTAGATATTTTAAGCAATTATTCGCAAAACAAGAATAGACGGAAAATTAATGATTAACGAGATCTTATATATCTTAGGGAATAATTGAAATTTACAAATACTATAAGCGAAAATAATAAAGGATATTCAAAACAAATAACTTTCGAAATGTTACAAAATTGAAAACCATTGTTTATCAGATACAAGTAAATAATGTAACACTTGAAACATTTACTGAATTAAGGGTTCAATTAAATTTTCATTTTCGATAAATTAATAGAGCCTTGGAAAGAAAGAAACTTGTAGTAAAATTATTTTTTCATTTTTTTTTTTTTCTCATAAGATTCTACGTATTAATCGGTCGTACAATTAATGTCACATTAATCATTGTTATACACGTCTAAAAGCGTTTAATAAATTTTTTTCTTTAAAGATAATTGATTGAAATATCTAATTGATTAAAAAAAGAAAAAAGAGAAATTAGGGTATTCCACAATAAAGCGCAGATAAAAAAAGATTAGAAATTATTGAACTTTCGATTTAATCGGAAATCGTATATCTCATATTTCGTAGTCTTAAAATATTTGAACGAAACAAAAAAAAACACACACAGACATATATATATATATATATACATATATACATATATATTCTTTTTTTATATTTTCCTAACAAACGAGATAGAAAATAGGTGAACCCAATTCCCTCTTCAATTTACAATCGACCTGTATATCTTGATGTAATTAAATAATAATATAAAATGTTTCAAAACCTTTTCAATGTGAAATATTTCATAAGGAATGAAATATTTCAATTAGAACGAGTTCCTATCTTTCGAATTAACGAGACTGGAATGATCGATTCCAGACACGCTTTACTGTATTAAGAAAGAAATTAGTGCTTTCCATACTCATTCCATTCCATTCCGCTTATTACGACATTTATCTGGCGCCATTTTGACGAGTTACATTTGACTTGTCTAACGGAGAACGGATTTTCTTTGTCGGAACGACGTACGTCGGGCAAAACGATAAGGAACGACTTGCAAAACGATTTTATAAATGCCAACTGATCCCGTTTGCTTTATTTTTAATGTCATCGATATAATAGTAAAATCATGGCACAATCTTGTCTAACTGATTTCTCACTGTTAAGAAATTTAATAGACTTTCTAAGAGCCTTAAGCTCTAATCAACGTCCAAAGACATAATCCTCGTAATAATAATAATAATAATAATAATAATAATAATAATAATAATAATAATAATAATAATAATAATAATAATAGTGATAGTGATAGATACGTGATAAAATCATAATTACTAAGCTACGAAAGGCGAACGTTAATTGTCGTTTAACTTGATTACAGTGTAGGCGTCGATCGATTCATTCGCACGAAATCGGTCGAGTTATCGAGTGAAGTCATCGAACGGAGTAATAGTATTTTAGCCTACTTTCGTGAAAAATTATTTTCGTCATACAACGAGGAATCGTTCGAACGATTAATTATTTATTAAATCTAAATAATTTAGATACCATGTATATATCTTAAGTGCATATATCTTATACGTAATAATATACATATTTATATAAGATATTTCGAATATTATTTGCAAAATACATATATAGATATATATATATATATATTTATAAATATTTTTTAATATCGTTTGCAAAATACATATATAATTTATAAAATTTATATATATTATTTATTAATTTTAAATAATTTAGATATCATGTATATCTTAAGTACACATATCTTATACGTAATAATATACATGTTTATATAAGATATTTCGAATATTGTTTGCAAAATATATATATATATATATATATATATATATATATATTTGTATTTTGCAAGTAATATTAAAAAATATTTATAAAATATATATATATATATATATATATATATATATATATGCAAATATTTTGCAAGCGTGTAGTATTATAATAGTAGTAAAATATTTATAAAACAAAAAAGAAAAATATATATGTATATATAATACGCGAGGAAATAATATATATTATAAAGTAAAGGACATCGACTGAAGAGGCTTCGAATATTGAGAATGACATTATATACATATATCGAAGAGTCATAATTCTCGTAGTTCAACGATACGGTGCGAGATGTCCACGCCAATAAACGTTTGATCGATCGACCTGTGGTTCGAATGACCGACGGTCAATCTTCGCGCATTACTATCAGAAGCGTGTTGTTCGGAGAAAGGAAGAACGAAAGAAAAAAAAAAAATAAGAGACAAGAAAAAAGAAGAAGGAGAAGAAGAAAAAAAAGATTGAGAAAGGAGAAAAAAGGGGAAGAGAAGAAAATGAAAAGGAAGAAACGGCAAGAGAAATATAAAGAAAAAAAAAAAAAAAGAAAAAAAAGAAAAAAACAATATGACCTTTTGTTAATCGATGTGACCAACATCGGCAACAAACGATTGGCAACAACTGTAACAAGAAACTCGTGAGAAACTCAAACTACACGTTATAACGTAATATTGATCATCGATCCGATGACTTTAATACTATTCGATAAACTCTCGCAACCGTTTGATCTTCTTGATCCCAATGAAAATACATTAGCGATACGTGTTTTACAAGAATATTCGAAATCACGTGAGAATAATGCCATGGACTGTTCGTTGAAATTAATTAATCACGTAATAATCAAGATAAAAACACAAGAGCGATTTCCCTTTCGTTCGTAGGTCCACAGTTAAAAAGATCAGGGACGTTTTCTCGTCGATCACTTTGTTTTTTTTTTTTCTTTTTTTTTTTTCTTCTATTTTCTTCTATTTTTTTCTATTTTCCTTCTTTTTTTTCTCTATTCCTTCTTTTTTTTTTTCTTTCTTTCTTTCTTCCTTTCCCTTCCTAAAGTAATCAAACAAAAGTGATATTCTCCTTAAAAAAAAAAAAAAAAAAAAAAAAAGTAATAAAAAAAGAAAAAGCTCACGCACTCGATATCTCAATACGTTCTCACACATTTCTTAGTGATATATTGTGTCAGATGAAAAGATAAAAAAAGAAAAGGGAAAAGAAAAAGAAGAGAGAAGAAAAAGAGAAATGGAAAAAGGGAGAAATGGGGGACAAAAAAAAGAGTGGGAATAGATAAAAGTGACTTTTTTAACAAAAAAAAAGAGTACCTACAAAAGTTTCATATACTATACATTCAATAACGAGAGAGAAGAAGAAAGATAAACAAAAAAAAGAAGAAAAAAAAAAAAGAAAAAAAAAAAAAAGAACGAGGAAGAAAAAACGTAAGAGAAACTTCAATTAATCAATTAATATACGAATGAAGAAATAGATAAATGAATAAATAAACGAACGAACGAACGGACACATATAAAAAAAAAATTATAGACGGACAGATAAGGGAATAAATAAATAAATAAATAAATAAGTAAATAAATAAATAAATAAATAAATAAGAAAATTAAAAAATAAAATAATATATAACTAGATCGTGCAAAGATTTATTATCGATGTCTCGATCGTTTCGTTTCTTTTCTTTATCTTTTACTTTTTCTTTTACCTTTTCTTTTCAAGTCAACGACAAACACGTCAACGATCCTCGACGATAAGAGGGTCGAAAGGTGACTGCTTTTCGTGAGATCTCACGCCACTGACCACCCATTGATCTCTCTCTCTCTCACACACACACACACACACACACACACACAAATACATACACACACATATACTTTCACAGTACCTTCTCGAATCATGAATATTCAAAGACACGAAGGAGACTTTCGGCTTTTCGCACTGCCAGGAATCAGTCCGGCACAATGTACGACTAAGAACCATCAGGAACAAAAATAACTCGACCAATGATCGACTCGATCGATTTCCTTCGAACGTTTGTCGTCCCTTATTCGAGTAATCGTCCCGAATAATGGATATCGTTCTCCTAGCTCGAGACTCGAGCAATTTACCAGAACGTTATCCTTATCGAGGTTGCTGATCGTTCAGAGATAGAGAGAGAGAGATAGAGAGAGAGAGAGAGAGAGAGAGAGAGAGAGAGAGAGAGAGAGAGAAACGACTGACTTGCTACCGAAGAAAAAGAATGAGAAAAAGAGATAGAAAGATAAAGAGACAAAGAGAAAGAGAAACAAAGAAAGAGAGAGAGAGAGACGATCTATTCGATATCATTTTCTCTCGATTACGATCCAACGAATTTTCCCCAAACGAATTTTCCCAACGAAGAGACTCGATTTCCTACAGGATATATATATATATATATATATATATATATATATATATATATATATATATACACGACTACGCGATGTCTACTCAATGAAGTTCACTTTTCACTTAATCGTCCTCATATTTCCTTTTCCTTTTTATGAAAAATTGCCGATTTTTATCATTGAAAGAGAGAGATAGATAGATAGATAGAGAAATGATATGTAAGTTGAATACCGATCGACCGTATTCTCTTCTCAGGCACGAATAAATTTTTCCATCCTAAAAGAAGTTTTTTGAATCGAAGAGAAATGGCGAGTTTCATTTGATTTCGTTATATCGATATTCGAAAAGAAAATCGAAATGGATGGATGGATGGATGGATGGATGGACGAATGGACGAACGGATGAATGGTTGAATGAATGAATCGAATTGAAAAAATTGTTTTCTTTCCTTTGTACGTTCCATGTTGTCCTCCTTCTGTTTCTCCCGATTATGTCTACCCAACTGATAAGAAATGTACTCTCTTTTATTTCACGTCCCCCCTCACCCTCCACCATCCCCTTCACACACATTCTTGACTGTCCTCTATCTTTCCTCTCATGTTTCTTCTTTCGTTCTCGTATGCATACTCAAGCGTATTACATTTATCAAATTGCTTTATATATTTATCTTTGCTAAGGGTCAAATTTTTTGTTTTCTTCTTCTTCTTCTTCTTCTTCTTTCTTTTTTCTTTTCCTTTTTTATTATTATTATTATTATTATTATTATTATTATTATTATTATTATTATTATTATTATTATTATTATTATTAATTACAAAGACTTCCTTTTTATGGATTAAAACGAATGAATTATATCAAAAGTGAAAGAGGAATTTTTCTAGAAATTTATTATGGATAAAACGTAAAGCGTAATTTTTAAAATCGATCGAGAATTATGAAAGACTATTAAAACCGATCTCGCGTTAATTATAAATATAATATATTTTTAAGATCTAAACGTTGAAATAAAACGTAACGAAGTATAAGTTTCGAATGAAGGGGATAAATTGTACGGAGAAAGAAAAAAGAATGAAGAAAAGGAAAAAGAGGGTGGGGGACGGGTGGGGGAAACAACAAGGAAAAAAGAAATGAATTTTCTTGGAAGATATTAATCGAGAAAAAATAAGATCGCAATTAACTTGAAAGGACGATCTTCCGTTATTATATACATATATAGATTACAATCTCGCGTGAAATAATTGAGGATAAATTTTGAATGAAAAAGAGAAAAAGAGAAAAAAAAAAAAAAATAAATAAATAAAGATAAAAATAAAAATAAAACGAAGTATACAAAAAGTGTAAAGACACGTAACATCGTCTTTGTAAATAATGGCGTATAAATTTCGAATTAAAAAAAAAAAAAAAAACGAAAAGTGAAAGAATGAATTTTCGTGGAAAAAAATTATCGAGAAAAATAAGATTGCGATCAATCGAAAAGAATATATTTTTGTACGTTCATACTTTATTACACATACAAATTACAATCTCGCGTGAAATAATTGAGTATACCCAATTTCAAAAGGAAAAAAAAAAAGAAAAACAAATAAAAAAGAAAGAAAAAAAAAGTAGAAGAAAGATAAATGATACAAAAAGTAAAAAATGAATTTTCGTGGAAGACATAATAACGTGTGAATACAATTTCGTGCGAAATAATTTAATTACAACAGTTCGAATGAGATTGATAAAATATAGAGAAAAAAAAAGAGAAAGAAATAAAAATCAACAAAAATAATAATAATAATAATAATAATAATAATAATAATAATAATAATAATAACAATAATATATTTCATGAAGAGAACTTCGTTTGAAAAAGTTAGAAATCGCAATCGATCGTAGATTATATATAATACTTATATCTAAAGGTCTTGTGTAATCATAAATAAATACAATTTTGCGTATAATAATTGATAACGAAGATTCGAATGAAATAATTGAAAAGTATCATGAGGAAAAAAAAGAAGAAAAAAAAAAAAAAAGAAAAAAAAAGAAAAAAGGGAAAAAGATGAAAAGAAAGAAGCAAAAAAAAATTCTTCATTCGATAAGTAAACAATCGAGGAAGATTGTAATCAACCGAGAAAGATATCCAAACATTTCCGTACACATTATCCGATGTAACGATGTGAAAGAGTAAAAAAGTGTAAAAATGTGGATCATAGCGAATGATACTTGTTCTGAATGTAATCACGCATGAAACAAAATCCTTATCGACGCGTGGACATCACCAAGAGATGTATCCTTTCGCGAACAAATTGAAAGTCTACGATTTTCTGGTAAGCGAAAAAGCAGAAGGAACCTTGGAGTAAAGTGAAAGAAGAGAGAAACTAAGTAGAAGGTAGAAGAAGAAGTAGAAGAAGTAGAAGAAGAAGAAGAAGAAGGATGGTTGAAGAAAAAGAGATGAAGAAATCGAGGAAAGAAAGCACTCTCTCGAACGAGATTACTTTTGCCTTTCTATTTTTCGTATTTGGGTCGACGAAAATCCGTTCCACAGGAATCAGAAACTTTTCCGCCGTTAAACGTAGCAAACAGAAGGGAAAGAAGGGCCATGGCTCGTTTCGAGTACACGATCATTTTTAAACCGAGGTTAATGACACATCGTTCCGAGAAAAGACGAGAACTGTTCAACGAAAACTTGAAATTTCACAACGGCTACAATAGATTCACCTAAAGAGGATCAAAATATAAACAAAGATTGGACGAGGAATTTACAAAGGGGGGGGGGGGGAAACAAAATAGAAGAAAAAAAAAATAATAAAAGAATTAAAAAATAAAAAGGAAGAGGAAGAAGTGAAAAAACAAAATTTACAGATTTTTCTCCGTAACGATATTTTTCTTTTTTTTTTTCTTTTTTTTTTTTTTTCTTTAAAGTTTAACGAATTAAACGAACGCGAATTTTTTCGCGATGAAAAGTAAAAAAAAAAAAAAAAAATGAAAAATAAATAAAATAATATACTACGAAACATTTGTTAAGACTAAAATTCATAAATCCAACGAGTTAAACGAACGTGAGATTTGCCTGAGAGGAAAAGAGAAAAAAAAAAAATAGATATTTCTAAACTTCTCGTTAAAACCTAATTGATAATTCGAACAAATTGAACTGAACGCGATTTTTCGCCATTCGAAAAACAAAAACAAAAGAAAAAAAAAATTATATTTTTCCAACCATTTGTTAAAACAAATTCATAAATTCAACGAATTGAACGAACATGAATTTTGCGTAAAAGAAAAATAAACGAAACAAAAAATACATATTTCGAAACATTTGTTAAGACTTCATTCATAAATCCAACAACGCGAGTTGAACGGACGCGTGTTTTGTACGTAAAAAAAAAAAGAAAAAAAAAAGAAAAAAGCAGAAAAAGAAATGTATAATTTCGGAAAAATTTATTATGAAGAATTTATAAATCCGACGAAAGTTAAGGGGATTTAATTGACGATTGAAATTTAATTTGATTGAATTGACGAACGAAAAAAAAAAAAAAAAAGAAAAAAAAGAAACAAACCAAAAAGAAAATAGACACAAGAACGAAAAAAGAAACAAAAAAAAATAACAACAACAACAACAACAACAACAACGACGACGACAAAAAGACACAAATACGGTATACGTCGAAACGTTTGTTAAAAAACAATTCACAAAATCTTGAGGGGTTAAACGGGCACGGAGTTCTTCTTCGTAGAGCGAATTTACACGACTCGTGGCAAAACGAAAAGAAAATGACGGTGGGTGGGATGGGAGGCGATGGTGGGGATAGAGGGGTATTAGGACGAGGAGAAAGAAAACAAAATGAAGAAGAAAAAGAAAAAGAAAGAGAAAAAAAAAGAAAAAAAAGAAAAGAAAAAAGGAGGGAGAAAAAAAAGAAGAGAGAGAGAAAAGGGAGGATAAAGAAGTCGTGTAAGTCGGTGAGATCAAAGGTAACGGAGATAGACGTATACTCGTCGCACGTCGACGATGAATCCGTCGAACCAGTTTCGACGAATTGACATCGGTGTGTCTCTTTGGGGATTCCATGGTACAAAGCGTCCTGTGTTCTGTGAGAAGCCTCGGAGCAGAGGTTTTCTCTCTCTCTCTCTCTCTCTCATAAATCCCTTTCACCCTTCTCTCTCTCTCTCTCTCTCTGCTTCTCTCTATCTTGGTCCTTCTCTCGTCTCGTCGAGATCACAGTTAGTATCCGAATCCTTCCGCTTAGGGTTTCTCGTGTCATCGTCGGCCCTTTTGATCCGGTCGCGTCGCTAAATCTCGTGCATGCTCAACGTGATATCTCGATCAACCTCCTAGTGAATTATCCGAAAGAAAAAGAAATAAAGAGAGAGAGAGAGAGAGAGAGAGAGAGAGAAAGAAAGAGAGAAAGAAAGAGAGAGAGAGAGAGAGAGAGAGATTTACAAACGTCGATCTAATTACTTTAAACTTTTAGAAAGTAATTTGAAAATCAAATTGATTCCGTGTATTCAATTAAATCGTATTCTTCCGTAAGAGAAACGAAATCGAAGTTTCGATTAGAATTTCTGATAGTTCATCTTTCCTAGGAATAATATTTTATTATTTTCCCTTTTTCTTATACTTTTTCCTTTCTCTTTTTTCTTTTTCGTTTTTCTTTTTCTTCTTCACGGTTCGATTAAAAATTTTCACGTACGTCTACCTCTTCGTAATTCTCTTCTATAATTATTATAAAGAGGAAAAAAAGAGAGATTATAAATTATGAAATAATGAATATGACCTTTGTAAAGGTTAAAGATTTATCTCTAATTAAGATGTCTTTGTTTCTCTCTCTCTCTCTCTCTCTCTCTCTCTCTCTCTCTCTCTCTTTCTCTTTCTTTTTTCTTTTCTTTTTCTTCTTTTTCACTTTCACGATCATTTTTAAAATCGAACTAAAAATTGTTTACTTACGTCTCAAACAGCTATTGTATAATTTAATATACAAGACAATACAATTATATAAAGAATATAAAGTCCATATTTTTCTGTTTTCTTTTTTTTTTTTCTGTTTCTTTTTCTTTTTCACATAGAATAAGAATTTTTTCTTACGTCTCAAATATCTACCTTAATTACTGTAAAAAAAAAAAAAAAAAAAAAAAGAAAAAAAAGAAAGAAGAGAATTAAAAATTATTAAATTAACTTTATCGAACGAATTAACTGACAAGGCTACAATTTTCCTTCCTTTTACTTCTCTTTTTCCCCCATCTTTCTCATTTTTAAATCGAATAATAAAATCTTTTGTTACGACGTCTCGAACTCTCGCTTTAATTACTATATAAAATGCAAAAAAAAAAAAGGAAAACATATATGTATATATATATATATAAATTTTTCTACAAAATTACTCTCGTCATAGTGAAACGTTTTTGTCGATCGGAGAAAGCAAAAAAAAAAATAAATGAAAATAAATAAAAAAAAAAAAAAAACAAACAAACAAATAAATAAATAAATAAATAAAAAGAAAGAAAGAACGGTAGGTCAGATTCGAATAGAACTCGGCATCCTTTGAAGGCAACCTTTGCCAAGGAATGAACACGTCGTATGATCTTCGCGAGTGGAATGCCACGACCCTTCGACCCTCTTTAAGGAGAAGAGTCTCGATGAGTGAGCACTCTCCTCGGAGGGAAAAAGAAGAGAAAAGAAATAAAGATGGAAGAAACAACAACAACAACAACAACAACACTAACAACAACAACAAACAATAAAATGGAAAAGAAAGGAAAGAAAGGAGGAAAGAGATGAAAATAAAAGAATAAAAAGAAAAGACACGATCCGGAAGTATGTCGACTTTCTACCCGTCGTGATCCATTGGTGTCTTAACGAGCTACGTGATTATCAACGTGAGAGAGAAACGATATGAGTTTATAACGAGGCTCCTTATCAAATCTGAAGTGGACAAACAAGTAATGATCGTTAATGATTTTCTCTTCTTTTCTTTTTTCCTTTTATTTCCTTCTTCACCATTTTTTCTTCTTTTTTTTTCTTTTCTTTTTTTATTTCCTTCCTTTCTCTAAAAAAAGAAAAAAGAGAAGAAAAAATAGAAAAAAAAAGAAAAAAACATACGTAGCATCGTAGACTCATATAAAAGGTAATTTTTTCAAAGGATACTCATATGCGCAAAAAGAAAATAAATCTTTTTTTTATTACACACACACACACACACACACACACATACATCGTATTCTCCGATTTCGTTTCTTACTTCATTATATTTTACATGATATGACAAAAGAAAAAAAAAAAAAAAGAATATTTCTGTCGATACGTTTCAAACAACAAAATTTATATAATTCATTGATACGTTTTATGACAAAAAAAAAAAAAAAAAACAAAAAATTATCTATAATTGTAACTCGATGAAATATTGAATATATTTTAAATGAAATATATTATCAACAAAAGTATATCTCTTTATGTTAATACATGCATATATATATATATATATATATATATATATATATATATTTTTTTTTTTGTATGACAAGAAGAATTTATGTATTAAAAAGATTTTTTTAAGAGAAATATTTGCAAAAGAAGTATGTATATAAAACGAAAAAAAGAAAAAAGAGAAAGAAAGGAAGAAAGAAAGAAAAAGGAATTCTTTTTTTTACCAACATATATCCATCTTATAGCAAGAAGAATTTATCTATTAAAATATATTATTTCCGATAAAAGAAATTCATCGACGTTACACTTTAAAATATTTTCTTAAGGAAAAAGGAAATTCGTCTTGTAAAAAATATTTCATATCTGTCGCATACGTTTTTCGATAAAAAGAAACGGATATATTTTGCAATAATAATAATAATAATAATAATAATAATAATAATAATAATAAGAAGAAGAAGCAGACGAAGAGGAAGAAGAACAATAGGAATAATAACAAAAAAAAAAAATAAAAATAAGATAATAATAAAAATAATAGAAGAAAATGAAACAACAATGAACAACGAAAGATCAATGCATAAGAAGATAAAATAATGCGTAATTATAATGAATCCAATGAAGAAGAAGAAGAAGAAGAAGAAGAAAAAAAAAGAAAAAGAAAGAGAAAAAAATTTTTTAATATCCCTAGCGTACTTGTTCAAATTCCAGCAACGGTAGCGATTAAAACCCTGGACTATAGTTACGGAATGTCGTCGATAAAATCGATCGATCTTATCTCGGCTAAGAGATCTGAGGAAAGAGAGAGAGAGAGAGAGAGAGAGAGAGAGAAAGAGAGATTTGATGCGAGCGGAATGGCGAAGGTCGAAAGGGCCGCAAGCCTTTTAAACTCAACGGGTGAAGAGAAAACTCATACATATACGAGGTCTCCTATGGTGATAAAAGCACATAGATTTTCCTGAAAATTACGTCTTTACATAAACGGACTTGAATAAGAGATTATTCGTTCTCTCACTTTTCTCTTTTTGTCTCCTTTTATTTTTCTTTTTTCCTTTTATTTTTTTTTTCTTTCGCTCCAAAAATATATTAAATTAACATGTAATTATATTAAAAGTATTTTCTCAACGAAGACATATAATATGTGTGTATATATATATATATATATATATATATTATATGTAATTCTAACACGTTCTAATGAAAATACTTCTCTTAGATTATATCATCGATACAATAATATCGACTAATGAATATGTGAAATTAACATCTGCAAGTATTTGTCCATTAATTAATGTTAATTTAAATACAAAAGCATATGGTATGTATCGTACTTAAATACATACACATGTATGTAAATAAATATACATAGATAAATACATATATAAATATACATAGATAAATAGATACATACATATATATATATATATATATATATATATATATATATATATATATATGTAGAAATGTAAATATGTACGTTTAATTCTATCGTCCACGTGTATATCACTTACATAACACCACTTACATCAACACCACTTTACATTTTGTGCGGCAACGTAATTAGGTTTTATATAATTAAATGAGAATTCTATTAATTATATCATTGATACGTACCCATCGACAATTAGAAATAATAATTATCAAAAAGGAAGGAAGAGAAAAATGAAAAGGAAGAAAACAAAACAAAAAAAAAAAAGAAAAAAGAAAAAAAAAAAAAAGAAAAAATATCGAAAGATATCGAATCGAATAGCTATAAAATTTAGAAGTTATTATCAAAGCAAAATCAAATTGAAATAATATCGAGAAATAATATCTTATTAGAATCTAACGCGTTACATTTTGCGAATCACTATAAAATCCTAATATAGTATGACTCCAAAGTTTGTCGTTGCAATTAAAAATCAATTAATATTTCTTGAGACACTTTAACGAGTGAAAATTTCAATTATTACTTTGAATCTAGTAAAATAAATTCTATACTAAATATGAATTGATCAGAACGTATTTACAATCGATCGTAGTTATTTATGTAGTAGAATCAAATAGAAACTTAGGAACTTTCGATTGATCCTGTACCAGAACTATCAATAGCGAGTAACAGTAACAATCTTTCGAAACCCTTTAACTACTTTCTCCGTTAACTCGTAACTAACTAACATTCACGAACAACACGTTTAATATATACTCGGCTTTGTGTACAGTGCCGTGAATACATGCACAAATTAGAATTAGAAAATTATTTGACACTTGCAAACGACATTATTTACATCATTAATCTAATAAAAGCTTATAAAAGTTTTGATCTATATCTAAGAAATTTATTCGCTCAATTAAAAACTTTTGATTCAACTTTTTGTATCATATCATCGTTTACTATTTAAAAATAATTAACAATGAATCCCTTTAAAGATTTTCTTCTTTAACTTCGAACGAATTTAATATTGACGAACGTACGTATTAATATGTACAATAAGTACATCCCTTATTATACAACTATTAAGAAGATCTACGAAAATTAGAATTAAAACATGTTTATACTATGTTACCAAAATTATTTATACAATTATCTAATAGAAACTTAAGAACTTTCGATTCATCTAGGAACTTTTCATTGATATAGGAACTTTTGATTCATCCTGTAGCACCAACAACAACAACAGCATCCTTTTCAAGACTTTACTTTCAAGATTTTACTTTCTCCTTCAATTTGAAACGAACACGTGTAATACTTGACACACGTATTATAATATCATAGAAGAACGATTATTAAAATTAAAATATATTAATACTTGTTAGTTGAAATTATTTATATTACGATCTAATACAAGATTAAAAATTTTTGATCGATTTAAAAACTTTTAATTCAACCTGTACCATCAGCCAATATCATCGTCGTCATAATCAATATTAAGAGCACTTAGCAAGAGTACCCTTTAATTACTTTCTTCCTTCAATATAAAACGAACTAACGTTAATAAACAAATGTAAAATGTCTTGACTTGTTCTAACACCAAAGAAGAATACGGAAAATTAGAATAAGGAAATAATATTAATGCTCTTATATATTACGATTTAATATAAATCTCCGATATTATTGGACAAATTTAGAAATTAATAATAAATAAATCTAAAGATTAGAAGAAAAAAAAAATCTAAAAACTTTTATTTTAATATATTACAAATTTAATATAAATCTTAAGAATCCTTGACAAATCTAAAAACATTCGATTTATTCTATACCACTGGTAACAAAAACATTAACAAAAGCAATATCAGCAACAGTACCAATAGCAGTACAGGCAGTATTAGCAACGAAGCAGTATCCAACAAGCAGTACCCAGCAGCAATACCCTTTCGAAGCCCTTTAGTTACTTTCTTCCTTTAACTTCGAACGAACTAACGTTTGGTAACACGTGTAAAATACTTGGTGTGTGCAGCTGCAGAGAGCTGCGAAAAGAAATGTCTCGGTTGTCGAACGCAGCAACGGCACGCGAGACACCGACTATAAATCACAACGAAATCCCGTTCCTTTCGATCCAAGGCGGCCTTCTTTACGAGATGAAGTAAGGAAAAGGAAGGAAGGAAAGAGAAAAAAAAAAAAAAAAGAAAAAGGAAGGAAGGTACGAAGGTATGAAGGTACGAACGAACGAATGAACGAACGTAGGAAAGAGGGAAGGAAAGAAGAGAGGAAGGAGAGACGGTGGGTGGAAGGGCGGTTAGGAGGAAGGAAAGCCGTCGCTTGCTTTTCAGAAGGGTCCAAGAAGGGCCCCAGGGAGGTGTCGCATGAGCTACGAAAGAGCAATTCGTCATCGTTCCTACAACCTTTTTCCTGGCTCGATGCTTCCAACCAGCATCGAAGATACCGACCAAACCAACCCTCTCATCCTCTCGCCCTCCATCACTCTCACTCTCTCTCACTCTCTCTCTCTCTCTCTCTCTCTCTTTTTCTCTCGCTGTCTCTCTCTCTCTCTCTCTCTCTCGTTCTCTCTCTTTCATCCTCTTCCTCCTCTTACTTCTTTTTCTTCTCACTATTCCGTCCATCTTCTTTGACGTTGAAGCGATCGAATAGACTCGCGGTTTAAATCTTCCAATATATTACATCTCCAACGTATTCTTTAACTTTTTCTGTCATTTTTCTTAAAAACTCATTCGAAAATCAAACGAAAATTAACGCACCAATCATTTTCGCATGTATAAACGAACTTTTCTAAATGTTCGTAATAATTTGTATAAAAGAAGAAGAAAAATTAAAAATTAAAAATTAAATTATTATTACAACGATACTTTCCTTCTTCATCTTCTTCTTCTTATTATTATTATTTATTATTATTATTATTATTATTATTATTATTATTATTATTATAATCATAGATATGTATGTACATATATAAAAAAAAAAATCTAATAAACAAATAAATAAACTCTTTTCTCCTAAATAAACAATTATTATTATTATTATTATGAACTATTGTATAAATCATAATTTAAAAAATTCATATCACTTTCGTTTCTATCGTAGGAATCGTAACAAAAGAAAATATTATATAATTTCAATTTTACCATTCGTAAACATTATAATTGAATTATTATACGAGTTGTAACAAAAAAGATTCTTTTTCTTTTTTCATTATTATTATTTTTTCTTTTTTTTTTTTTTCTGTTGCAATCTCCAAGTCGATCTCAATACTCAGTTATTTTTTCTTTTTTCAATCTTCATTTTTTCTTTCTTTATATATATATATATATGAATTTCGCGTCACCAGCAAAGGATCGTCTCTTGCTAGAAAGGAAATCCGGAGTTTATGACTCTCTCTCTCTCTCTCTTTCTCTTTTTCTCTTTCTCTGTGGTTGATGCGAGAGAATCCGCACGCGGTTAAAGTCCGTCCATCAGTATGAATCGTATGGAGAGAAAAAGAGAGAGAGAGAGAGAGAGGCTCAATGAAAAAGCTTAGAACCGGATTTTAAATGTTTGTGCTCGCCTATACAAATATCTCTTATTTTCAAATACGTTTCGAAAAAAAAATATTTACTCTCTCTCTCTCTCTCTCTCTCTCTCTCTCTCTCTCTCAATCTGTCTATCTGTCTATCTCTATCTCTATCTATTTATCTATCTATCCATCTATCTATCTCTATCTACACATCTCTCTATCTCTCTTTTCCTAGCGCGCTCGCGCGTTTTCTTTCATTTGTGGTTAACCGCAAATAAACGATAATAATATATATATATATATATATATATATATATATATATGTGCGTATATAATCAAATAATATATATGTTATAATATATATTTATATATATATAACAAATATATATATAAAAAAAAAAAATGATATATATATACATAAAGAAAAAAAAAAATAATAAAAAACCTAGTAAGCTAATAAATGAACTCATTTTTTTTTTATTATATAAATAAACAATTACTTCACTTATACGTAAATTATTGTTATGGAGGTTGGAAAATTATGAAAGTGTGTGAAAATTTGTAATGAATATCTTTCTTAACGTTTCTATCGTATCAACCTTTGGATTACTTCCCTCCGGAATGAAAATTATGATCTAACGTAAAGAAGTATTCTGAAAGAGGATACCGTACGAGTAATACGATATTCACGGTTAATTAAATATTCATTACGTGAAAATTTTATCGTTTGAACGATTTATATATAGGTAAAGTATTGTATTTCATCTCTTGATTCAATGAAACAGATATACCTATATTAATATCTATAAAAAGATAATTAAATTATTATTTCCTTCTATTACGATTTACGATAATTTCTATATCGTTAAAAAAAAAAAAAAAAAAAAAAAATATATATATATATATATGTATGCAAATTAAAACATCACATGTTGTTATAGTATATATTATTATATAATATTACGTCATAATATATTAATAATAAATTATATAACATTGGTAATAATTAATAGGAGATTAATCGCATAATATTCTATGCAATGTAAAAATCATTTTCATAATAATACATAATAATAATAATAATAATAATAATAATTTGTCGAATTATTATTAAAAGATAAAGTATGATTGCGTTAGTATTTTCTTGAATAAAAAATAGAAGAAAAATAAAAAGAAAAAAGAAAAAAATAACCACCATAAATCTATGTTGAAAAAAGACAATGAAAAGAAAAAAAAAAAAAAAAAAAAAAAAAAAAAGGAAATTAAAGTAAGCGTATAATACGTTGCGAGCTCACTCCGTAAAGGGTAAAACAAATAATAAATTCAATTCGGGTACACTTGCGTACTCTTTGTCGAAACATTTTGAGAGAATAATCGTCGCAAAGCTTGGACAATGGCCCTCATAATTATTCCAACTTACCTAGAAGTACACACTTGGGTACAGGATGATCCCAACCGTTCGCTGTGCAAGTGGCTACCTTGTGTCCTTTTAGTCTACGCCCTATCTCACAGGAATATACGGTCTGTAAAGTACCATCTTCGAGGACTCTCTCTCTTACCGCACCCCATTGCGGTGGTTGTACCAAAGGACAATTTCCTAACACATCTGAAAATAATCGAGAGAAAAAGATTACGTCATATACATTAATTCTTAATTAATTCAATTAATAAAAAAATTCAATTATGCATCTATGTATATATTATATATATATATATATATATATATATATATTTTTTTTTTTTCAACAGTTCAATAATTTTAATAAACTTTGTACATATATATATATATATATGTGTGTATGTATGTATGTATATATGTATGTATATATGTATGTATATATGTGTATGTATAATTTTGACATAAATAAATGAGATGAATATTTATAAAAATTTATGAAAATTTTCGTCATTTATATAATTTCGATAGAAAATCGAGAATGTCACATCTTTTAATCGGATTAAAAAAAGAAAATCAAAAACGAAAGAAAATTTGACATAGAAATATCCTATAATATAAATAAATAATTGTATATATTTTAATAATTGATTAAACATTGTCATTTATAATATTATCTAATTATACACGATATTTAATTGCATCATAAAATCAATCAATCAGGTTAATAGAAATGAGATAAGTAAAAAATTTTGTTTAATAAGAAAATAAAATCTATATGTTTAATTTACAAGTATTTAATTTTTGAATTAAATTATATTCGACAATTTAGTATAAACTTTTTACTTAATAATTTCTTTATAAGTTCGAAGGGTCACGTTTGAACAAACGAAAAAGAAAGAAAAGAAATAATAAAAGTTCGATCGAGAAAAGAAACGATTAAAAAGAAGATAAAGGATCAAGCAACGTGTTCGACACCGCGAGGGGTCCTGCTCGCACGTGGGATGGACGCGGTCAGATTAAAATTTAATAATCCTGCGGTAACATAATATTCCCCACCCGCTGTGGCAACCACTATCACCAAAAGCAGTACCACCACCATCACCACCACTACCATCGTGATCGGCTGACGTAGGTAAAGGGCAAAGGTTTCTAATTGGTTCACCGCAAGAGTTTTATCATTATTAGATAAAATTTATCGAAAGAAAAATTTGTTAGAAAAAAAAAAAAAAAAAAAAAAGAAAGATATATCAATTTTTCCTAAATCATTTATCGAATTATAATTCTACGTAAATTAACGAATGAACAATGTAATAGAATTACATTAACATTGTAAGGTAATTCAAACGTAAAATTGTCGAATCTTAGGTTCATTAGAAAAAAAAAAAAAAAAAAAGAAGAAAGAAGAAGAAAAAAGTATATTAATTCTTTTGTTTTTTAATTTATTTTTCTAATGCATATTAACGTTAAATGATCGAATCGAATTCGTTAGAAATAAAGGTATACAAGTATGATATTTCTTATCAATTTAACGTAAGACTGTCGAGTCAAATTCATTAGAAAAAAATAATCGTGATTTTTCAAATCGATTTAACGTAAAATCGTTGAATCAAATTCGTTAGAGGAAAAGATTTTTTTCCAATCGATTTAATCTAAAATCACCGAATCAAATTGTTTAGAAAAAAAGATCACGATTTTTCTAATCAATTTAACGTATAATTATCGAAACGAACTTCTACACGTGAAAATAACGTGAACTCTTCTAAAAAAAAAGAAAAAAAAAAACATGAAATCGTTCCAATCAAAATTTTTCAAAATTTCTTAGAACAAATATATCGAGACTTTTCTTAATTAATGATGACGTACGATTATCATGTAAAATGATAAAATTCGTTAGAAACAAAGGAGCACGAACAAACAATAGAACAGAAAAAAAAAAAAAACAAAATCTCGATATTTTTAATTAAATTCAAATACGTTTGTTGCGTGTAACAAACGTGAACGGAAATTAATTGCTTATTATTTTATCATATATCATAAATACGTACGAACGAAAACAATGAAAAGGAAAAAACAATATATTGAAAGTAGAGGAGTTTTGAAGTTGGTTATCGCTTGAAATTAGAAACACGTCTCCCTCTTATTCCGCGACAGTCGGAGTCAGATTGATTAATTTCCGATACGAATCGTTGTGTGGAATGTTTGTAAATACAGACAGGCAAAGAGCTTGACGTAGTACATATATATATATATATACATATATGTAGTGGTAAACAGATAGGCGTGTCTTTCTACTCGAACCTGAATAAACTCGATTGGAACGAGAAGTTCAATACTGATACACGTCGATTAGAAAATACGAATTGAAGGATGGACGATTCATGTTTAGTTTCTTTTTATTCCTATTTTTTTCGTTCCCGTTTTTCTTTCTATTTGCTTTCGTTTCTCCTTTTGTTCCTACTTTCTTTCTTTCTTTCTTTCTTTCTTTCTTTCTTTCTTTCTTTTCCTTTTTTTTCAAGGGGGAGAGTTTTTTCTTTTTTTGTTTTTTTTTTTTTTTTGTCGTATTCCACTCTCTCCTACGATCGATGTCACCGATAAATTCGCTAATTGCCATCGAACGTAGTAGAGAGAGGCTATTGTATCGAATATAAATTGTCGAGACGATTCAAGAGCACTTCGAAAGAACATTAAAGTTTGAGATTTATGTATGTACGCTTGCCGATATCTCGGCCGTTCGAATTTTACTGCCAGAAAGATATTCGTCGAAAATCTTGTTGGACAATTCATGAACTTCATCTTGATAGGTATACACTGTACATATATATATATTATATATAATACGGAATTTTCAATATAAAAAAAAAAATACTAGTGTCGTTTATCTAGATACAAATTATTAAAGAAGTGTTAGATTGAATAAAAAAAAAAGAAAAAAGAAAAAAAAAAAGTATACTCTATGTAACATTATTTATTTAGATATAAAATATTAAATATTTTCAATATAAAATATTAATGTTATTTATTTTAATAATATATTATTACATTATTTCAACATTACTTATTGACAATTTACAATATTTATATATGTTATATATGTATGTATGTATATACATATATATATATATATATATATATATATATATATATATCTTTTTTTCTCTTTTCTTTCCTTTATCATTTTGCCATTCGGTCGAAAGAAATGACATTTTAGAATGGATATCGGATAGATTCTTTGAGTAAAATCGTAAGAACGTTAGTTTCCGCATTATGTCGACCGTAAATTAGAACGGAATTAAGTGCACCAGACGTACGATATTCCCGTGAGATAACGCCAGAAAATTTCACGCTGCTACTTCCATCTTCGTAAGGATTTCCGTGCGTAAGATATCTTCCATAAATCATATTCTCGCGATCGGATATTAAAAATCTATATACATATATATATATATGTATGTATGTATGTATGCGTATATGTATTTTAAAAATAACGTACGTGAATGATAGGAACAACGTTCTGTT
This sequence comes from Vespa crabro, assembly GCF_910589235.1. NCBI lineage: Eukaryota > Metazoa > Arthropoda > Insecta > Hymenoptera > Vespidae > Vespa > Vespa crabro. The sequence continues at coordinate 13,405,617 of NC_060957.1, forward strand.
TGTTCAATGTCAAAACAGATAAAGAAAGAAAGTTTCATTTCGTTACGTTACGTTACGTTATGTTACGTTACGTTTCGTTTGCTTTCATTTTAACCAAATTTATTAGATTATAAGAAGGAATTTTCTTTGTTCGAGTTATATAAGATCTGGAAGATTAATCGCGGTGTAGGAAACGTTCTTGCTTTTGTGCAATTTAGCGAAGAAAACGTAACCTATAAATCGTTAACTTGCCAGACGAAGTTATCGTTAGTAATTTTTCGTAAAGGCTCGCACATCTTCCTTATATATATATATATATACATATATATATATATATATATATATATATATATGTTTCTTTTTACTCTAAGGAATAAAACATCCCCTAACTTTCTTTCTCCTTCTTTCTAACTCTCTACCATTACCTTTTTTCTTCTCATATCCTACCTTCCATTTTCTTTCTACTACTCTCTTCTTATTTAAAGAAATATTTACTTATGGCTTTTCTTAAATAACCCGTGCTACCAATGACGCCAGCATCTGCGTAAGATCTTTCAAAACGCTTACTAAAGGAAAGAAGAAACGAGCTCGTTAAAAGAAAATATCTTTAATTAATTGGCCTTAGGAGGAACGTTAATGGTAGGGGAAAAAAAAAAAGAGAGAAAGAGAGAGAGAGAGAGAAATATCAAACGAAATGAATATAAAATGAAATGAAAAAAGGAATAAATAAATCAATAATAAAAAAATATATAAATCCTTTTAATAATCATTTTATACATTCTATACTATCAGACTTATTACATATATCCTATTACAAGATTATATGGAAATACACGCACTTATTTTTTACATTTCCTTTAGAATTTCTCAGTCCTCTTACTTCTCCATTAAATTCTCTTCATTCATGCCTATGCGCGCATATACATGGATACAAGAAAAAAAAGGGAAAAAAAAAGGAAAAAAAGAAAGAGAGAGAGAGAGAGAGAGAGAGAGGGAAAAGTATCAAAGAGCTATCGAAAATCGAAGATCCGAAGGAGAACCTGTTAAATTCAAAAGGAATAATTATAGCGGGCCCTTTAGACGTTGGAAATGGTGAATGAATCTCTCTATATAAAGACAGAACGTTCAGGGTTATGTACCTACCTATCTAAATACATATGTATCTAACTACATACATACATACATATACATACATATATATATATATATATGTATATTGAAATACGAAGATAAAATATCTACTGCAAAGGATTGCAAAAGAGTCCCCGTTAAAGAGTACGTCGGTGTATCGTTTGGTATTTCGAAACGCTAGAAGCCTCGAAATTAATCGTACAAAAATTCTCCATAGGACAGTCCCGTTACACGGTTTTTAAATGTATTGAGGAGACGGTAAAGGGTGGTTGAAGAAGGGAGGCAACAACGGTGATGAACCCTGAACGGGGTTGGTTTGACGTTCCACACTTTTTCATTAACACACGAGAACGCGTTTGTCTTCGATAAAGGATAGAAAACTAATAGCAAGAGAGAAAAAGAGAGAGAGAGAAAAAGGAAGAAAGAGAGAGACAGTAATTGAACCGTATAGATACGATGCATACGGTTGCTGAGAAAATGCAATCTAGTGCATTATATTAAACTCGAGCGACGCGTAATATTAATCTATTTCTTTTCCCTTAATTCTCTCTTTCTCTCTTTCTCTCTTTCTTTTTATTTCGTTCCCTTTCTCTCTCTCTCTCTCTCTCTCACTCTCTCTCTCACTGTCTCTCTGTCTCTCTCAGTCATTTCTCGTGGCTTCGATAGGTATCTCTATTTCTCTGAGCATTCTCGCATAAGTTACGCGTTATTAAACCTCCATAGAGCGAGATAGGCTCCCAGCAACCCCTCTCTTAAACGTGGTGGAACGGACGCGAGCGTGCACGTTTCCCGAGGTGAAATATTTTACGATCGAGAAGGGGAACTCCCGAGGTCTCCCTCCGTCCCACCGCTAAAGATTTATGCGTTGTTACCTACGTATATGTATACGTATATATCTATGTACATATATATATATATATATATATATATACAGATATATATATATATATGTATGTATGTATGTATCTATGTATATGTATACCTATGTATGTATATATGTACTATGGCTTGGGATATGCGGTTTTCGTTTCGTGAGAATTCGAACGACACACGCACAGGCAGAAAAAAAATGACTTCCCGGTTCACTCTCTAGATTCTCTCTGGCTGTTGGTTGGGTTTTTTCTTTTTTTCCTTTTGCTTTCTCTCTCTCTCTCTCTCTCTCTCTCTCTCTCTCTCTCTTTCTTTTTATTCTCTTTTCCTTTTGTTTCCTTTTTTTTTTCTTTTTTCGTCCTTTTCTACTTTGTTTTTTTTTCTTTATTTTTTGTTTTTTATCTAAAACACGAATCGTTCGATATCGATATCCCAATGCTCCTTTGATCTCATCTCTTTCTTTTTTTTTTTTGATTTTTTTTTTTTTTTTTTCTATTACTTATAATTCGTTTAACAAACAATACGACCCGAGAAAAGATTTCTTTTCGAAAGGAGTCGACCTTTTTTTTTTCATTATCCTTCATTTCCTTTTATTTCCTTCTACCTTTTCTTTTCGCTGACTTAAAGGAAATTTTTTACTCTCGTATCATAACGTAAACGCGTTTAACATTTATTCCTCACCCGTTATCCCCTCCCCCCTCCCCCTTTCCCATCCCGATTCCCAACGCGCGTGATATCTTTCATATTCCGTGAATATCAGTGGTATGATTTTTCGCGTCTAACGAAACGCGAAATATCACGGAATAAAATCGAGTTTATTCCTTTGATTTCATCTTTTTTTGTTTTTATTCTTTTTTTTTTCTTTTTTTTTTTTTTTTTTGCTAAACGTAATTCGTTATTTAACAAACAACACGATCGAGAGAAAAAACAAAAAAAAAAAGATTTCTTCGAAAATTCGATTTTTCTCTACCTTTCTTTTTTTTCTTCGACGATGTAGAAAAAAAAGAAAATTTGTATTTTCACATCATAACATAAAACGCATTTAGCATTTATCTATCAACACCATTCCCATTCCCTTCCTCTCTCTCTCTCTCTCTCTCTCTCTCTCTCTCTCTCTCTCTCTCTCTCCGCGATAGCTTTCATATTCCATAAATATCGGTGATATGATTTTGCGTTGAACGAAACGCGAAATGCCACGGAACAAGATCGAGTGTCGACCCTTCGTAGAGCCGATGTTAATCAAATCCGTTTGGTAAAGCAGATAGATGGGTTGCAATGTCACCGATGCTCATAACCGATCAAATATAACGTAGATCGAATATAGGAGCTTTTCACTATATACGAACTAACGTTGGCTAACACTCATCTTCTATATCGTCTCTACAAAGCCGCCTTACTTCATCTACAAACATCGATATTACATCAACCTGTAATATCTTCGTATATTCACTTATCGATATAACGTGTTATTTCATTTCATATTAAATTTCGTTACGAGCCTTAAATTAATATTTATTGTTATTATTTATTTATTTATTTATTTATTATTATTATTTCTTAAAATAATGATAAATTTTCATTTAAAATATTATAATTATGCTTTGTATGATAAAGCATAGAAAAAAAAATTGTTCTCTTCGTTGTTAACTTGATCAAATTTGCATTCTATCGATTAAATTTGAATTAAAACCTTTCACTTTTATCTATTCGAATGACATATGCCGAATCGTAATAGTAATAGTCAAAGTTTGTAAATTGTTCAATTAATCTTCGATCGTTCACTTTCAAGACATTTTTGAATTTAATTTTTAATTTCATTTTGTAAAACTAAAATAGTTACAATTAGAGGAGAGCAAAAAAAGAATAAAAGAGAAGAAGGAGAAAAGAAAATTAGATTAAAAAAAAATTAGATTACAAACTAATTCTTTAGTCTTTAAAAATCAATCGAAAACTATTGATCCAATATCTTATTAATAAACATCTTCAGAATAATTCAAGATAATTGAACTATTATATTTAATTTTATAAATTAACAAATAATATTTATACATCGTTTTATTTATCAATGTATTCATTCTATTTATTTGATTGGTATTTTTATTAATTAACGATAAATATTTTATAAAATAAATAGTTAAACGCACTTATATATATATATATATATATAAATATTTCGTTCAATATTTAAAATAATATATCGCTAATTGATATAAGTGATCAATACAAAATAATTCATTGTCAGGATTGTACCTGTGTAACGTTTAGATTTATCCGTATTAGAAATATCGATCGTTTAATAATTATTTGTAATATTGACAAATTATTATGTTAATATAATTTAGAAATATTTTTACAATTAAAATAATAACAATTATCATATCAATCGATTGACCATTTATAATTTATAAAGTGTTTATTAATAATTATCGATATTTTATTGTAAATAACAATACAATAAACGTTTGATCAAATAATGATCGAATAAATAGATGTCATTTTGATGTCAATAAATTAACACGGATTTGAAAAATTTATGAAAGGGATTTCAAGTATTTACTTTTGAGGTTTCATTCAATTTACATCTTATTCAAGTTCGACATATACATACATACATACAAACATACATACATACATACATGCATACATACATACATATACGAAAATATAGAATGACAAAGCTTTCTTAGAGATTAATGAAGAATTAAGCGCATTAAACCTTAATCCACAAGCAGGATGAGAACTGAATTCTGCATGAGATGCATAAATTCATTGACCGTCTTACTTACACATTGACTAACACGACTTCCTTTTACTCGGCTAAGTATCTATATATCTATATTGACACACATTTTCTGTCTCTCTCTCTCTCTCTCTCTCTCTCTCTCTCTCTCTCTCTATTTCATCTAATATCTACGCAATAGATCATACGTTTTAATTCATTACAAATAAAATTAAATATATAAATTGTTGATTAATTAATAAAGACGATACAAGTTTTTTTTTTTTTTATAATAAATATTTTCTATTCCTCTCTCTCTCTCTCTCTCTCTCTCTCTCTCTCTCTCTCTCTTACTCTCTCTTACTCTCTCCTAATACTTATCTCAAAATCAGTCACTTCTAAATCAGTCGTACAATCAATCGTACATTTTAATAATCAAGAAAATCAAATACATATATATATATATATATATATATATTAAAATTTTTTTATAACAAAAATTTTTCATAACTAACGGATCGTATAAGACGAAATGATATTTTTGATTAACGGACGTTAAAAAATCATCGAACGAGATAATATAACTGGTGTAACGTTTAATTTTTTCTTTTTTTTTTTTCTTTTCGATTATAATATCAACACATACTCTTTCATGCGTCGATAACCTTAGCAGTGTGTCAACCACCGTAGGGCCCCTTCGTTCTATTTATTATTCCATGATCGTGCCAACGATAAAGCCGTCCCACTACTTTTACTACTCTCTCTCTCTCTCTCTCTCTCTCTCTCGTTCCACAACTCTCTTACCTCCACCACCTACAACTCCTTCCTCTTGATCAGTACCCTTTGATCGTGGCACACTCGATCGCAAGAATTATTACACCCTTCGTTCACGAAACGAATCGCATTTCCTTCTCGTTCGATTCTGTTTCTTTCCTTTCCATTCCATTCCATTCCATTCCATTCCATTCCTTTCCTTTCCTTTCCTTTCCTTGATTCTCTTCCTTTCGTTTCGTATTTTCGCCATTTGATCGATTCGAGTTTTACTCCAACATTAAGGACAATGCAGTCTCGATCGCAAGAAAATAATCCTTGCTTACGAAATTTCTTCTTAGAATTTACGACGACAAATTGATACTTCGTTCTATCCAAAATCAAATGATTCTTATCATAAAGATCAACCTTTTTTTTCTTTGTTTTTCATTAAATTATAATATATATAATGTAAGATTCTAATTAATTAATATTGTACTGCTATATATATATATATATATGTTTATATTTTATATTTATATTTTACTTATATATTATATTTATATTTTATTATCTATTAATTTAAAAAATGATAAATAGATCATTTTATTTCACAAATTCTAAAAACGTTCTAGGATCGACGTTTCTTCCGTCAATTAATTTATAAAATCGATATATGCAAAAAAAAAGATTATGAGAAAACAACATCGAACTTACAAAATTGCTTCTTACAAGTATAATCGGGAAACTGTTAAGTATTATACATTAAAATATCCGGATCAAGCAAATGATCTTGAGTAAAGATCGCTTTATATATATATATATATTTTTTTTTTTTGACGTACTTTTTTCACGTTTCTTTTTTTTTTTTTTTTTTACTTGAAATTCTAATAATCAAAAATACAGTGTAACGGAAAAAAGAAATGTTATTAAAAAAAGACAATTAAATAATACTATATAATTTTTATTTCAAAAATTGACTACAAGTGTAATACAAATACACTTATATCATTCAAAACTTTAAGCATTTTATGAACTATATTATAGCATAATAATAACGTAAGCAAACTATAAAATTTCAAGTTAAAGAGGAGAATCATTCAAATTGAAAATTGACTCGATCAAAATGAATACAAGTCAAATTGAAAATTTTTGATTGAATATAATATGAATTATAATATTCATAATATTATAAATTATAATATATTTCGATAAATCCCGATTAAAGATCGAATTTTGTTGCTTTGATTAATATAAACGTCAATTATAATCGATAATTATAATCTTAAAACAGACAATATCCATTTGGAGTTAATAAATCAAATAAATTTTCGTAAACGACGATTAATTACTTCGGAACAATTATATCGATCGATACTATTGAAAGATCTACGTAATATCGTTTACGATATTAAAAAGAAAAAAAAGAAAAAAGAAAAAGAAAAAAAAGGAAAAAAAAAACGATCCTTACTTTATCAATTTCTCTTGAAGGTGTTCGATTAGAATCCGATTAGAATCCGATTAGAATCCGACGGATTCTCGTTCTATCTGAGAGAGAATAAAAAGAAGAAGGAAAAAGAAAAAAAAAACAAAACAAAAGAAAGAAAAGAAAAAGAAAAAGAAAATTAATCATTATAAAAATCGATAAAAGATCTATATGCCATTGTAAAGTCGATCTTACGATAAATATCCAATAAATATTTGATCGTCATTATTAATTTTCAAAATTATCATTAGATCATCATTTTTATTCGATCATCTCGATTTATATTAGATCTTTCCATAAATGGAACGACGCCCACGTATGTATATCGAGATGATCGAACGATCCATCGATCGAACGTACGAACGAACGATCCAACGAACGATCCGATGAATCATCGATCGATCCTCTCGGAGAAGAGAAATTTTCTTGTGACTTTACAATTTTCTTGATCGTGTACTTCGAGCATGTTGCGTGTACCCAACAAAACCACCTCCTCTTTCTCCCGCCCCCGTCTCCACCACCCTCTTCCCCCTCACCCCCTCACCGTCGAACCCCCACCATCGAACCCGCCAGTCTCTCCTCTCCCCTCTTTTGTTTTACATAATTACGCATTATATAGTCGGGACGAAACGACTCTCGCAATTTTTCACGCTGCGGACGGTTGCAGCGTAAAATGTACTACTACACTACTACTACTACTACTACTACTACTACCACCACTACTACTACTACTATTACTACCACTATTACAGGAACCCCTCGTCGTTCGTTACTCATGTAACATTCATTATATTCTTCGTCCTCGATTAAACGAAACGTTCTTGGTAGCTTCCATATCCGGCAAAATGAGCTGCTTCTCTTATTTTCCCGATCGATTTACCCGACTTGGTCGATGTGATTTAATAAAATAAAAAAAAAAAAAAAAAAAAAAAAAGAAAAGAAGAACGAATGGAACGAAATAATAACGATTGATCGAGTATTTAGTTATTAAAAGAAGAAAAAAATTCATTCGAAAGATTGCGATTGAAAGATCGAACTGAATCTATCTAAGGATGTGGAATAAAAATAAAGAAGAAAAGAAAAAAGAAAGAAAAAGAAAAGAAAATGAAATATCTTAAGGATTAACGACGTTAAAACGAATCATCTGTTTTTTTTTCTTCTTTCTTTTTTTCTTTTTTTCCTTTTTTTAAATAATATCCAGCGAAAGAACGACGTCTCGTTTCTAACAGATTAACGATTGACAAAGCTCTTTTTTACGATTATAATAATATAATGTACGACATATAATATAATATAATACAATATAATAATAACATAACAATATGATATATATATATAGAAATTATTATAATACACAATATATAATATAATAATTATAATAAATAATAATAATCATTTAATCGTATAATAAAATATATAGGAACATAAAGGAAATAATCTGTCGAACTATAGTATAATAATAACATTTCTAACATAACCTAAAAGAAGACGTACAAAGTAAAAGTAAAAGAATAAGACTCACTTGGTTTACGAAGTTAGAAACCGACGATGATATGGTTCCTGTTAGACTGAATTGGAATACAAGTAAGGATATTGAATCGAATCGAACGATTCAACGATTATGTGTACATATCTTATTATTAAAACGAAAAATAAAACGGAACTAAGAAAAAGGAACCTAACCTAGATTCAACCTAACCTAGAATCAAAATAATATCGTTTCATTCTCGTAATAATAATAATGTCGTCAAACTCCTCTAACGTAGGGATAGGCGAGAACGTGTTTATGCATCGTATAAGACGAGAATGACCTTAGGCTATATGCTCATAGATATACACGAAACTTTACGAAAACAGCTTCTCTATCTCTCTATCTCTCTCTCTCTCTCTTTGACTGTCTCTCTCTCTCTCTCTCTCTCTCGCTCTCTCGCTCTCTCGCTCTCTCTTCTCTGTTTACAAGACGTTCAAACATTTGTCGATACGGCACAGGACCGACGACATTATCGCGGTCCACGATATCCTTCTGCTCGAACGATATCATCCTGGCTGGTCTCGAGATTATCCGTCAATATTGAACGTTCGACCACAATGGACAGAGAATCTAGTGAATACTACGTGATAAGCTGCGTTACGAGAACATCAACGAACACCTATATAACAGCAACGTGTACTTGTCCTTTGTCGCTTGTCAAATGATCATAAAATACAACGTTAAAAGCATTTCGAAGAATGGAGTGTTATCGTTCTTCCCTTTCTGATCACTGTCATCGACAATTAAAAAAAAAAAAAAGAAAGAAGAAAGAAAAAGTACGTATGTAACGTATGTATATTTGGAATTCTTAATGTTAAATTCTTTTTTTTTTTTTCTTTTTTTTTTTTTTATTAAAAACGAGATAATTATTCTAATCTATTTTATCATCAGTTATTGTTTATAGATTTTATAGGTTATGTATGTAATGTATGTAAATTTGTAATTATATATTTCGTAAGTTTTTTGCCTAATGGGACGAGACATATGTATGCATTTATATATGTATGTATTTATGTATGTATGTTATCAATTTTAACATTTAAAAGTCCAATATCTTATCTTATTTTAATATTGAAATATTAAAAATTGATATAGGTTATATCTATCTATACTCTGATATATATATGTGTGTATATATAACCTCATTTTATATTCCATTTTAAATATTAAAATATATGTGTATATAAATAAATTGAAGTATTGTAATTATTATAATTTACATTGTTAATTATAATGATATTATAATAATTTATTTGTTATATTATTTATTTAAGTGCCTCTTAGAAAAATTTTCTTAATTTATACACTTTTTCCATCCAGCATACATATATATATATATGTATATATATATATATATATACATATATATATATATGTATATATATATATATATATATATTGTAATGATATTTGATATAACGTTATAAAAATAATATACATTATATAATATAGATATGTATATGTAGATATATTATAATGAATATTAGGTTGAATTTCGTTGAATAGCAAATTAACAAACGTAATTAACAAAATAACTATCATGGTCATCATGCGAAGAAGCGTTCAATTAAAGTTCACAAAGTTTCATAAATTCTTTTTCGTATTGTTCAGTAGAGTTTCAAAAGCGAAATGAATAGTTGCGTTAAGCCAATCGAGTAAAATTATATATCCGTTAGAATCCTCTTCTATCCATGCATATTCTCTCTCTTTCTCTCTCTCTCTCCCTCTCATTCTCTTTCTCCGTCTGTCTGTCTCCCTGTCTTTGTCTGTCTCTATCTCGCTACTAATTACTTCGTCTAAATTTCGAATTTAACTGAAATTTCTCTCCGAAAACCACTGGAAAGTCCTCTTGTAATATCGCTCGTAATTTCTATGTAGAAAATTTCGTCCTGTAAAGCGATACCTTTCGTATATGAATATGCTTTAAAAAATAACTCTGCCAATATTCGTCTAATCTATGATATTAATTTTTTTTCATTACTTTTATATAATGAAAAAATAATTACATAATAATAAAAGAAAAATTAATATTCGTCGAATATATCTCTGTGCGGGTGTATTCGTTCTATTCCTCTAAAAAAAAAAAAAAAAAAAAAAAAAAAAAAAAAAAAAAAAAAAGAAAGAAAAAAAAATTATACTTCGTATGTAATATACAATAATTTGATGTAAAAGAAAAAAAAAACTATCTCTGTGAAAGGGATTTTCTATGTATACATACACACACGCACACATATTCGTCTTGCTCCTTTTAATAAATATATTTACTTGAATATAATATAAAATAATTTCATATATATATAAAAAAAAAAAAAAAAAAAAAAAAAGAAAAGAGAGAAAAAAAATTATTCGTCGAATCTCTACATGTGTACATATATATGTATTCGTCCAGTTCCTTTTAAAAAAATATACTTCACATTATTAATACTTTTATCCGACGTCATAGATACTAAAGGCGGTACTTTATCCCACGCATTCGACCGCAATTTTTCATTTCACATCGGCTAATCCTGAATCAACGCTCATAATATCCTACCTCGCTGCTTTATCCCGTAATCCGATTGGACACGCGCGTCTACTCCTCGGAATCGTCCTGACGTTCTACGGAGCGATTGGCTCGCTCGTCAGTGCAAAAAAAGAAAAATAAAAAGAAAAAAAAGAAAAAAGAAAAAGAAAAATAATTACAAAAATTCTAAAGTAAAAAGAAAAGGATATATATATATATATATATATATATATATATATATACATATATAAAAAGAAACGCAACATTTTTTTTGTTTAATA